>NC_053392.1:72108174-72265674 GCF_905171765.1 Bufo bufo | reverse complement strand
AAACTTAAACAAAAGACAGCATTCCAGCTGCCCCAGCCACATTCTCACACACTTTCATACCTACAACTACAAACCTACTAAACAACTCACTATAATAAATAAAACTTACCTAGCCGATTCGGTTATAATCCTAACCCAAAAACAAACAGAAAAATAAAACTAAAGAAAAACAAAAAAGTAAAACTATAAACAAAACAAGGCTACTTCGCCATAGAAAAAATAACATTGGGCTACCTGCCCCAAAAGGAAAAACTAAAATTTTTTTTTTTTTTTTTTTTTTAATTTTTTTTTAAATTTTTTCTTTTTTTTTTTTTTTTTTTTTAATATTATAATAACACACAACACATAACTTATAACTTAGCCTAACCTAAACTGTCCCTAGCCATTCCCTAATCTGATCTAAGACCCTCAGGGCTGACCTCCGCCTCATGTCCTCAGCATGTCCGCATAGTCCGAGGCCAGCCCCTCCACCACCCACCCACATCCAGCCCTCCGCCCCATGTCCTCCCATGTCCGCGTAGTCCTGGACTGATGCAGGCCTTCCCACGCTTAAAAAGTGCCCTCACCCTCTCCCTAACCCACCCAACCTAACTAACTAACCCCACTTGCCCTATCCTTAACATAACATAATATAATATAATATACACACAACAATATACCACACACAATAAACATCACCATAAACTCACACATAACCACTCCCGAAGGACCAAGTTCAGCCTTGCAAGCCTTCCAAAAAACCATATGATTTATTTCAAAACAAAAACCTAGGGTGAGAGTATCAGCCCACCACCAGGAGGAGTACTACTAGACTACGGTACACTAAAAGCAAAGTCCTCTCCAGAGAGAGAGGCCCTACTGGGTACCCAGTCTTTCGTACTCAAGAGAACGCCACCTTCACCAGGTCCCCCAGAATGTTCCTACAACCTCATCCACTGGGAGGACTTTCTGCTTCGTTGAAACTAGACACCGTGCATTCCACGTGTAAAACCTGACCACTATACTAACTAAAAAACAAGTGCACAGGTCCCTTCTTCCCAGGTCTCTGAGCACTCCATAGGCCCACTCCGCGTAGGAGAGGCTGGCTAGCCTAGGCCAGCCAATGGAAGCTCCCACCCGTTTGTACACCTCTGTATTAAAGGGACACTGAAGCAGGAAGTGCTCCATACTTTCCAGTATGGAGCCGCACTCCTCCCGGGGACAACCCCTTCATCAGAGTTCCTGTACTTCAGATTGTCCCTTACATACAGCCTCCCGTGAAAGCAGCGCCAAGCCAAGTCCCAAAACTTCAAGGGGATCCTTGCAGAATTTAGCAACTGTAACCCCTTGTCTAGATCCCGGCTTGGGCAATCCCTGAGGGCCAGGGGCTTCTGGAAGTGGGACAACAAGACCCTCTCGTCAAGGGACCTCCTTGACAGAGTCCTGATTTCCCCTACCTCCAAACCCCACCGGCGGATTACCTTCAGAATCGGGGTGACATAAGCCGGAAGATATCCGTGAGGCGTACGCAAGTCCTTCACTTGCCCTCCCGTCTCCCATTCCTGGAAGAAAGGCCGAAACCACCCCCCGGCAGGAGACTACCCACGGAGAAGCCCTCTCCATCCAGAGGTTTGCCAGGTTCACCTTAACAAATGTGTTTACAAGAAACACCACGGGGTTGACCATAGATAACCCCCCTAGTCTCCTCGTGCGGTAAGTCACCTCCCTCCTGATCAGGTTCAGTCTATTCCCCCATAAGAGCTGGAAGAACAGACTGTAAACCCGAGTCCAGAGAGGCTCTGGCAAGATACACACACTGCCCAAATAGATCAGCAAGGGGAGCAGAAAAGCTTTGATCAGGTGCACCCTTTCCCTGAGGGTCAAAGACCAGCCCTTCCACTGGTCGACCTTCTGAGCGGCGATCTTAAGCCTGTCGTCCCAATTTTGGGTGGGATAATCCCCATGGCCGAAATGGATGCCTAGGACTTTGGCTGACGACTGGGGCTCTGGGAGGGTGTCCGGGAGATCGAAAGCTGGATCGCCCCCTCCCAGCCAGAGACTCTCACACTTATCCCGGTTAATCATGGACCCGGATGCCTCCGAGTAGCGGTCCACCTCAGACATCACGTATTCCGCCTCCCCTTTCGAGGACACGAAAATGGTGACATCGTCAGCGTACGCTACTGTCCTCAGAGTGGCTTCCGGCGCCGCCGGATCCATCCCGACTCCCGCCAACGGTCCACGATTGACCCTCTTAAGAAAGGGATCAATCGCGAACACGTATAAAAGCGGGCTCAAAGGACAACCCTGGCGAACGCCAGACCCAACCTCAAAAGGACAGCCAGACCAACCGTTCACAAGCGGGAAACTCTCCGCCCCCGCATACAAGATCTTTAACCAATCGACAAACCCCCCCGGCAGGCCATACTTCAGAAGGACCGACCAGAGGTACTCGTGGTTCACCCCGATCAAACGCCTTTGCTTGATCTAAGGACAGCATGTACCCCCTCCAGTGGCCTGCCCTACTCTGTTCCACTGCCTCTCGGACACCGAGGACAGCACTAAAAGTGCTGCGGCCTGGAACCGAGCAATGCTGAGCCACCGAAAGAAGCTGAGGCGCGAACTTCACCAGCCTGTTAAACAGTATCTTGGCCAGAATCTTTCTGTCCGTATTGAGAAGTGCTATGGGACGCCAGTTCTCAATACGGCTCGGATCCTTACCCTTTGATAGAAGGATCAGTGCTGACCTCCTCATTGACCGAGGCAGAGTGCCCGAGGATAGACACTCATTGAATACCTCAGTCAAGAGGGGACATAAAGAGTCCTTAAAGGTCCTATAAAACTCGGATGTTAAGCCATCCGGGCCTGGCGACTTCTTCAGAGCTAACCCTTCCCACCGCCAGGATAACTTCCTCCTTTCTGATCTCTTCTACCAAACCGTCAAAGAGAGGTGAGCTTCTGACTCGGGGGTGATTTCAGCCAGGAAAGCCGACATCCTGTCCCGATCCAGATCCCTCTTCCCCAAGAGGCACGAGTAAAAGGATCTGACGACTTCCAGGATCCCTGATCTGGACCTGTTCAGAGACCCTGTACCATCAATCAGTCCTGTTATTAGTTTACTCTTCACTGACATCTTACAGTTTCTGTAGGGGTCGGGCGAGCGGTACCTCCCGAAGTCCCTCTCAAAAACTAAAGATGTGTGTCTATCATACTGGCACCTCTTGAGCAAAGATTTCACCCTGGAGATGTCCTCGCGGCTACCTCCAGTCGAGACCAGATCTTCGAGTTTCCTCCTCAGACTCTGATACAGGCGGTACCTGTCCAGAGACCTGAGGCTCGAGAGCTGGCGGAAGAACTTTGCAGCCCGATCTTTGAATACCTCCCACCACTCTGACTTAGTGTCACAGAGATCCAGCAAGGCTACCTGATTCTGAAGAAAGTCCTCAAAGGATTGTCTCACCTCTGCTTCCTCCAGGACCCCCGCATTCAGCTTCCAGTAACCTCTTCCCATTTGGGGGGATTCTAAAATATTCAGAGAAAACATAATCAGACAGTGATCAGAGAATTCTACCTCCACAATTCTCAAGGGCGAGAAAGTAGTCTCCTCTTTCAAAAAAAACCTGTCTATTCTAGACCTAATCCTATCTCCTCTATAGTAAGTGAAACCCCCGTGGTCTGGGGTGTGCCTAATGTGGACATCCACCAGACGAGCCTCACTAGCTATACTATTTAACGCTATACTGTCATAAGCCAGCCGGTCTCTGGTGCCTCCCCTATCTTGGGACCTCACGATGGTGTTGAAGTCCCCACCAAAGACCACTTGCCGGCTTGTAAAAAGGAAAGGCTTGATCCTCATAAAGAGACATTTCCTGTCCCACTTGGACTGGGGCCCATAGATGTTAATTAGGCGCAGTTCCTGTCCCTTCATGAGGATATCTAAAACCAAACACCTCCCCATTTCCAGCTCAACCACCCGTCGGCATTCTACCGGTACGGTGAAAAGGACCGCCACTCCGCTATACGGCTCAGCCGCAAGAGACCAGAAGGAGGGCCCAGATCTCCACTCCCTTTTTGCTTTGTGCACCTCTGCCAAGTTTGACAGCCTGGTCTCCTGCAAAAATAAAACGTCAGCTTCAACGCGGCTGAAAAAATCAAAGGCTGTGTAGCGAGCCGCATCAGATTTAACGCTGGCGACATTAATGGTCGCCAGTGTGAGCTGAGTGGGTACCGCCATACTTGGTGTTTAAGCTGAATGTCCTCCATCCTTCCCACCCTTCCTACTCCTCCCGGGGCTATCCTCTAAGGCGGCGCGACCTCTTTTGAGAGAGACGGTGGTGTCCATGCCTTCTGTCACCACCGCTCCCTCTTGCGTACCGCCCCTGCCTTTCTCAGTTCCGGGAATCGAGTTTGCCTCCTCTTCTGGGGACCTTACATCCACACCAGAGAGGGGCACGGGGCCTCCTGGAAGCTCTCCTTCCTTCGCCTCCGGTACCCCACTTCTTACCTCCTCCCCGGATGAAGAGGAGGCGGAGGTCTCATCCAAAGTGAGATACCGGTTGGAGAGCTCAAGAGGGGAGCCAGTTACGCCTTCCCTGGCTACTTTGGTCGGGCTCGTTCTCTTTTTTGAGTACCGTTTCCGTCTGTTGGTATAGGACCCAGTCTCACTACCCTCTGCTGCGCTTTCGTAGTGCGAAGACTGGGTCCCATCGGCTCGGTCTAGTCTCCTGACTTCCGCACTTAGCTCCCTGTCCCCTAGGGTCTCCGAACTACGGGAGTCAGCCACTTGGGGAGGGGCAGACATCACCCCATTGTGGAGGGGTTCCTTCTGCTCCCTCTCCGCCTGGCGTCTCTCCCTCCGCCTCTGCCGGGACGGACCGCTCTTGGTCTTCACTGACCCCTCAACTCGACTGTCTCCGCCAGCACCCGCCTCAGCCGAAGGGACCTCCCGGCCCACTCCTGCGTGAGCTCGGGCCGCATTAACCTCTGAGAGGGGACAACGACTAAATGGGTGTCCGAGCACACCACACAGGTTGCACCTAATCTCCTTGCAAGATGCGGCAAGGTGACCTGTCCCTCCACACAACGCGCACTTCTGCACTTGGCAGCTGGCGCTGAAGTGTGAAGGGCTGCCGCACTTGTGACAGAGCTTAGGCTGCCCCCTGTAGAAAACAAGAATCCTATCCCGACCGATGAAGGCAGAGGATGGAATGTGGGAAACCGTACTTCCCAGACATTTCAACTTCACATTGAAAGTCCAGGCTCCCGACCAAATGCCAAATTCGTCCAGGTTTTTGGATGGTACACCCTGGACGTCACCGTACCTGCTAAGCCAGGTCAGAATATCAACGCAAGAAAGCGATTCGTTACGGGTCAAAACGGTCACTTTCTTGACGTTGTTCTGACGGGTTATCGCCTGGGCGAAAAACCCCTTCCAATCCGGTAAGTTCTTCACCAGCTCATACCCGGACCAGAAAAGCTCTAGGCCCTCCGGCCGGGCAAAGCTGATGTCGAACTCCTTGGAACCGTAGGGATGTATCAGGGCGAAGATGTCAACCACCCTGAAACCCATCCCAAGCAGGAGCTCCACCACCCTTTTCCTTGTAGGGCAGGCATCATTGCTTCTCCACTTGAGACAGACTACATTCCGTCTGGTCCCAGGGCCGGTTGTGGGCAGGGACCAGGTGGTCTCGCCCCCCCTTTCCTCTCGGAAAGCTCGCAGGCCGTGCCTGTCTATCCATAAGGATAGGTCCACTTTCTCACCCTCTACTATCATCGAACTCTCCCCCTTTTTGAGGGTCTCCAGGAGTCGCCGCTGCAAGTCACCAACCGCGATTCCCGGGAATGAGGAAGCCAACGAGGACAGCCCCTCCCCCCCCACGGCCGCAGCCACACTGGCATAACTTCTGCCAGGTGTTACGGCCGCAGGAGGGGCAACCGAACCGGCCCCCCCCACTACACTAATACCAGGTGCCGCACCGGATCCCTCCGGAGGGCGGACACCAGGAGCCGCAGCCACCGCTTTTTCAGCGACGGTCCGCTGACCCCCAGCATCCATCCCACCTTTGGGGCCAGATGCAGCACCCTTACCAACACCACTACCACCACCCTGCTTGCATGCCCCCTTTCTCTCTGCTGGGACAGCTGGTGCAGCAAAAACACTTTTTTCATTATTTACTTTTTTTCTTACATTGTCACTTCCACTGCCACTGGACAAGCCCCCCTCTGCTGCCCTCAAGATCTGGGCATCTGAGATTATACACCTCTCCTCCCCAGCACTTAATTCGGCGCCGGAGGAGGAGGCAGAAACAGAGGGGGCGTGTCCAGTGGCAATGTACATCGCCATATGCTCCGGCGCGATAACTCCTTTTTTTACAGAGGACCGGGGCGCCGCAGACCTATTTTTCCCGGCAGTCCCGGCCCCTGGATCTTCGACACGCAGACGTTTTACAGCGCCCGCGCATTTACTCTCACCTCCGGAAGTGCATCCAGAGGCGCGACCGGGCACCCCCCCGGCCACGCCCACATGCGTGCCAACAGGAGGACGCCCGGACACACCCCCAGACACACCCCCAGACGCGCTTTCGGTCACGTTCACCACCATCTCCCCTGATCCCCTCCGCACATTTGCAGCCGCAGGAGGGGACTCAGGGCTCTCACCGCCTTGTGTGGGAGGATTGGTGACCCCATCACACCGCCCGAGCACCACCCTACACGCCGAGACGGCAGGCAGAGCAGGCGGAGCGGCGGGCGGGGCCACCTTTTTCACGGAGGCTAGCCCCGGCGCCGGACCACCCCCCCCCTCCCACTGGGGAGTGGCCATCAGCACCGGAGGCCCCCCGATTGAACCAAGGTTTCACCACTCTTCCCCCTCTCCATGTCAGCGTTCGGCGCCATCTTAGAACACACGCTGCCTTCTACAGGCAGAGAAACGGGGACACTAACCTGCGGAGCACCTGGCACAGACTTTTCAGCCTGTACCAAGCGCTCCGCAGGGACATAAACAAAGTATGATTCCACTGCCTGCTCTTTTTTCTTCTTGTTCTTTCCCTTTCTTTTTTTTCTTTCTTTGTTCAGTTTCTTCCAATAGTTCATCACCGAAAGCAAAATCCTGTAATTGTACAGGGGACTCTATCCGTCGAATCTCCTCCATCAGCCCACCTCCTCTGCTGCCCTCATCCTCGCTAAAGACCTCTGCGGCCGATGATTCGCCACCCTCGGACGGGGGTAATCCTGCTTGCTGCGCCGGGATGCTGCTGTAATCTCCCGGCACGGACCACTGTGAGTCTGCTGGAGGAGCTGGCGCAGGTTCCGGCTGAACCGACTGGGAGCTGACAGACGCAGACGACACCCTGGGCACGTGGACTACCTCATCCTCGCTGTCGCTATCTGCACGCCTTTCTCTCCGTTCCTCCGCCATTTTCAGGAATCTCTCCTCATTTAATAGCTTTTCCTTAAAAGCTCCGCTCCCATTTAAAAGCTTTACCCTTTTTTCCTCTGCCTCCTTTACCTCTCCTTTGAGCCTCTTTATCTTCGCAGAGATAGGAGGTCTTTGCTTACTGTTTGTTAAGTTCGCCTTTACCCTAAGCTGTTTAAGCTCCTGGCCAAGGCTCCTGAGGTGCCGTCCCAGCTCTTGGAACTCATAGAGATGGTACGCCACACGGGAGCTGTAGGTTTCAATGGTCTCCTTTTCCCTCCGAGACCCCCAACCTACCTGGGACGGCACCTCCTGTTCCTCTGCGGGAAGACTTCTTCCTCCATGCGGCCTCAGGTCTTCAGGGGGGACACGGCTGCCACCACCGCGTCGAGATGATGCTACCCCCTCGCCGCCATCACTCCTGGCCGGTCGCTGCGACCCTCTACTCCCCTCCGACCCATGCCGGGGAGCAGAGGCACCCTCGTGCGTTGACATGGCCGCAGGACCCTGCCAGCTCCCTAAGGAGAGGCAGGGCCTGGGCTGGGGAGAAGGTGGAAACTCTCCCCACAAGCCTGGTTCCGCCCAGGGGATTCAGATGGTAGGAAATCACCCTGGGCCTTGCTGCCTCTGGAAGTTCAGGAGCTCCACCCAAGCACGTCCTCCCTCCTTGCTGGCTGGAGCTGCACTGCAATTACCGCGGCTGCTGGCACCAGACTTGCCCTCCAATAGATCCTCGTTAAAGGATTTAAAGTGTACTCATTCCAATTACAGGGCCTCGAAAGAGTCCTGTATTGTTATTTTTCGTCACTACCTCCCCGAGTCGGGAGTGGGTAATTTGCGCGCCTGCTGCCTTCCTTGGATGTGGTAGCCGTTTCTCAGGCTCCCTCTCCGGAATCGAACCCTGATTCCCCGTTACCCGTGGTCACCATGGTAGGCGCAGAAAGTACCATCGAAAGTTGATAGGGCAGACATCCGAATGGATCGTCGCCGTCACAGGGACGTGCGATCGGCCCGAGGTTATCTAGAGTCACCAAAGCGGCCGGGGAGAGCGGCGGCGGGCGGGAATCGGGGAGGCCGAGACCACCCCCGCACGCGGGCCCCGCCGCGCCCGGGCCCCCGGATTGGTTTTGGTCTGATAAATGCACGCATCCCTGGGGGTCAGCGCTCGTCGGCATGTATTAGCTCTAGAATTACCACAGTTATCCAAGTAACGGTTGGAGCGATCAAAGGAACCATAACTGATTTAATGAGCCATTCGCAGTTTCACTGTACCGGCCGTGCGTACTTACACGTGCATGGCTTAATCTTTGAGACAAGCATATGCTACTGGCAGGATCAACCAGGTAGGCGACGGAGCGAGGAGGGGCGGTTTCCCGGAGAAACGCGCGCCCCCCGGTGCGGAGAGGGAGGAGGAGGTGGACGGAAAGATCCGGAGTCTGACCGAACGCCCCTGAAGGGCCGTGCGCGGCCCTCTTCCTCCCCCTCCTAGCCGCTGAGAGCAGAGGAGCAGACGAGGGCGGTGGGGGTGAGAGGGAAGGAGGTGTATCCGGAGGACGAGGAGAAGAAGCCCCCAGGGCCGAGGCCCGGGGACGGGTCGCCTGCCTCTCGGGCTCCTTATCTACCCGCTTCAACCCTGTAGTCTCTCTTCTCTGGCAAAAACTCAGGGCTATGCGGCGCGAGTGATCCCTGCCCGGTGGCGCGGGTTCACCCCGCCGTGGGGGTCGCCAACGAGTGGTGCCCGACAGCAGAGAAGGGCGCGCAGCCGCCACGCTGGGGGGACGCCGCAGGGACAACCGGGGTTTACTGGGGAGCAGCAGAGGGCAGACACCCCACGCTTCCCTTAGGCCCAAAACGAATCGGGTGACTGGGGAGCGGCGGAGGGCATACGACCCAAGCGTCCCTTAGGCCCGGGAGGTCCTCCCGCGGCGAGACAGCGCGACTTCAGGCGCCTTTTTTCTGGAAGTACGGGCGTACGGGTGTCGACGGCAGAGAAGACACGCAGCCGTCGAGCGGAGGGCGCCGCGGGAAAGGAAACGGCCCGCCCGGGTTACTGGGGAGCGGCGGAGGGCAGACACCCCTCGCATCCCTTAGGCCCAAAATAAATCGGGTCGCTGGGGAGCGGCGGAGGGCGTACGAACCCACGCGTCCCTTAGGCCCAGGAGGCTGTCCTCCCTTGGTGAGACCGCAAGACTTCAAACGTGTTTCTTCTGCCACCTTCGGGTGTCGACCGCAGAGAAGACGTGCCTCCGCCGCACGGGGAACGCCGCACGGGGACGGAACGAACCCAGGTTACTGGGGAGTGACAGAGGGCAGACACCACCTACGCGTCCCTTAGGCCCGAAACAAATCGGGTGACTGGGGAGGCGGCGGAGGGCGTACAACCCACGCATCCCTTAGGCCCAGGAAGGCCCTCCCGTGGCGAGACCGCACGGTTTCAAACACATTTTCCTGCCCATTCGGGTGTCGACCGCAGAGAAGATGTGCCGCCGCACGGGGCGCACCGCAGGGATGGAACAACTCGGGTTACTGGGGAGAGGCAGAGGGCAGACACCCCACGCATCCCTTAGGCCCGAAATAAATCGGGTCGCTGGGGAGCGGCGGAGGGCATACAAACCCACGCGTCCCTTAGGCCCAGGAGGCTGTCCTCCCGTGGTGAGACCGCAAGACTTCAAACATGTTTCTTCTGCCCCTTCGGGTGTCGACCGCAGAGAAGACGTGCCTCCGCCGCACGGGGAACGCCGCATGGGGACGGAACGAACCCGGGTTACTGGGGAGTGACAGAGGGCAGACACCACCTACGCGTCCCTTAGGCCCGAAACAAATCGGGTGACTGGGGAGGCGGCGGAGGGCGTACGACCCACGCATCCCTTAGGCCCAGGAAGGCCCTCCCATGGCGAGACCGCACGGTTTCAAACACATTTTCCTGCCCGTTCGGGTGTTTGGGTGTCGACCGCAGAGAAGATGTGCCGCCGCACGGGGCGCACCGCAGGGACGGAACGACTCGGGTTACTGGGGAGAGGCAGAGGGCAGACACCCCACGCATCCCTTAGGCCCGAAACTAATCAGGTCGCTGGGGAGCGGCGGAGGGCATACGACCCACGCGTCCCTTAGGCCCGGGAGGTCCTCCCGCGGCAAGACCGCGCGTTTTCAGACGCCTTTTTTTTCTGCCCGTTCGGAGCGAGCTCGACAGGACAGCCAGAGGGGGTTCCCCCCAAGCAACCCACCCCCGGCAGCGGGAGCTGGGCGAGGGGGTTGCACGGATGAGGGGACCGCCACGAGCGCCGCGACACACAGCGTCGAACCCGGGCTAGAAGGGAGAGGGGACACACTCGCCATATGCCGGCACGGACTCCAAAGTCCGGCCGAGCGAGGGTCCCTACCCGCCGGGTCACGACAAGCCAAATCGATCAATGGTGGAGAAAGCAGGGGAAGGAGTGGGGACTCCTGCCCAGTTCCCTGGAACTGCCGGTGGGATGCGTCCACCCAGTTCACTCCCCTGGGCCTCTCTACCTTCTTCCGGGAGGTGTTGGAAAGGGGGGCCCCCTTTCGTGTCACATGCCGCTGAGACCCAGGGGTGTCGAGCCGTCCTGCCCAGCCCCTGGAACTGCTGTCGGTATGCGACGGCCAGGTTCGATCTCATAGCTGGTTCTCTCGCTCAAACCAACAAAGTCCATCTTTCTACCTTCTCTGGCCGGCGGGAGGAGTGTGGGACTCCTGCCCAGGCCCCTCGAACTGCCGGTGGGATGCCCCCACCCAGTTCGCTCCCCTGGGCCTCTCTACCTTCTTCCGGGAGGTGTTGGAAAGGGGGGCCCCCTTTCGTGTCACATGCCGCTGAGACCCAGGGGTGTCGAGCCGTCCTGCCCAGCCTCTGGAACTGCTGTCGGTAAGAGACAGCCAGGTTCGATCTCATAGCTGGTCCTCTCGCTCAAACCGTCAAACCGACAAAGTCTACCTTCTCTTGCCGGCGGGAGGAGCGAGGAACTCCTGCCCAGGCCCGTCGAACTGCCGGTGGGATGCGCCCACCCAGTTCGCTCCCCTTGGCCTCTCTACCTTCTTCCGGGAGGTGTTGGAAAGGGGGGCCCCCTTTCGTGTCACATGCCGCTGAGACCCAGGGGTATCGAGCCGTCATGCCCAGCCTCTGGAACTGCTGTCGGTATAAGACGGCCAGGTTCGATCTCATAGCTGGTTCTCTCGCTCAAACCAACAAAGTCCATCTTTCTACCTTCTCTGGCCGGCGGGAGGAGTGTGGGACTCCTGCCCAGGCCCCTCGAACTGCCGGTGGGATGCGCCCACCCAGTTCGCTCCCCTGGGCCTCTCTACCTTCTTCCGGGAGGTGTTGGAAAGGGGGGCCCCCTTTCGTGTCACATGCCGCTGAGACCCAGGGGTGTCGAGCCCTCATGCCCAGCCTCTGGAACTGCTGTCGGTAAGAGACAGCCAGGTTCGATCTCATAGCTGGTCCTCTCGCTCAAACCATCAAACCGACAAAGTCTACCTTCTCTTGCCGGCGGGAGGAGTGTGGGACTCCTGCCCAGGCCCGTCGAACTGCCGGTGGGATGCGCCCACCCAGTTCGCTCCCCTGGGCCTCTCTACCTTCTTCCGGGAGGTGTTGGAAAGGGGGGCCCCCTTTCGTGTCACATGCCGCTGAGACCCAGGGGTGTCGAGCCCTCATGCCCAGCCTCTGGAACTGCTGTCGGTAAGAGACAGCCAGGTTCGATCTCATAGCTGGTCCTCTCGCTCAAACCATCAAACCGACAAAGTCTACCTTCTCTTGCCGGCGGGAGGAGCGAGGAACTCCTGCCCAGGCCCGTCGAACTGCCAGTGGGATGCGCCCACCCAGTTCGCTCCCCTTGGCCTCTCTACCTTCTTCCGGGAGGTGTTGGAAAGGGGGGCCCCCTTTCGTGTCACATGCCGCTGAGACCCAGGGGTCTCGAGCCGTCATGCCCAGCCTCTGGAACTGCTGTCGGTAAGAGACAGCCAGGTTCGATCTCATAGCTGGTCCTCTCGCTCAAACCTTCAAACCGACAAAGTCTACCTTCTCTTGCCGGCGGGAGGAGCGAGGAACTCCTGCCCAGGCCCGTCGAACTGCCGGTGGGATGCGCCCACCCAGTTCGCTCCCCTTGGCCTCTCTACCTTCTTCCGGGAGGTGTTGGAAAGGGGGGCCCCCTTTCGTGTCACATGCCGCTGAGACCCAGGGGTCTCGAGCCGTCATGCCCAGCCTCTGGAACTGCTGTCGGTAAGAGACAGCCAGGTTCGATCTCATAGCTGGTCCTCTCGCTCAAACCTTCAAACCGACAAAGTCTTCCTTCTCTTGCCGGCGGGAGGAGCGAGGAACTCCTGCCCAGGCCCGTCGAACTGCCGGTGGGATGCGCCCACCCAGTTCGCTCCCCTTGGCCTCTCTACCTTCTTCCGGGAGGTGTTGGAAAGGGGGGCCCCCTTTCGTGTCACATGCCGCTGAGACCCAGGGGTCTCGAGCCGTCATGCCCAGCCTCTGGAACTGCTGTCGGTAAGAGACAGCCAGGTTCGATCTCATAGCTGGTCCTCTCGCTCAAACCGTCAAACCGACAAAGTCTACCTTCTCTTGCCGGCGGGAGGAGCGAGGAACTCCTGCCCAGGCCCGTCGAACTGCCGGTGGGATGCGCCCACCCAGTTCGCTCCCCTTGGCCTCTCTACCTTCTTCCGGGAGGTGTTGGAAAGGGGGGCCCCCTTTCGTGTCACATGCCGCTGAGACCCAGGGGTCTCGAGCCGTCATGCCCAGCCTCTGGAACTGCTGTCGGTAAGAGACAGCCAGGTTCGATCTCATAGCTGGTCCTCTCGCTCAAACCGTCAAACCGACAAAGTCTACCTTCTCTTGCCGGCGGGAGGATCGAGGGGCTCCTGCCCAGGCCCCGTGGGACCACCGGGGGGGGACAACTACACCGGATTCACCCTCCTCGGTCGCCCGCTTCCGAATAGCAAGTCCCCCTTACCCTTTTGTGGAGAAAGGGCCGGGGTGGGGGACTCCTTCCCGGGCCTCTGGAACTGCTGGCGGGATGCGCCCCTCGACTCCATCCCCTTGTCATGGTACTCTCTATCTCTCTCTCTCTCTCCAAATAAAATGACAAAGTCCACACGCTTCTCTGTGCCGGCGGGAGGAGTGGGGGACTCCTACCCAGGCCCCTGGAACTGCTGGTGGGATGTGACCACACAGTTCACACCCCCGGAGCCTCTCTACCTTCTTCTCGGCCCCCTTAGGGGCTGGGAAGCCGAGACTTGAAGGACTTGTAGAGGGGGACTTGTGCTCAGAGCGGCGCGACACACAGCGTCGAACCCGGGCTAGAAGGGAGAGGGGACACTCTCGCCGTAAGCCGGCACGGACTCCAAAGTCCGGCCGAGCGAGGGTCCCTACCCGCCGGGTCGCGACATGCCAAATCGATCTAGGGTGGAGGAGGTTCGCACAGACAACAAGATCCGAGGGTGGAGAAAGCAGAAGGGAGGAGTGGGGGACTCCTACCCAGGCCCCTGGAACTGCTGGTGGGATGTGAACACAGTGTTCACCCCCTGGAGCCTCTCTACCTTCTTCTCGGCCCCCCCTTCGGCGCTAGGAAGCCGAGACTTGCAGGGCTGGTAGAAGGGGGACTTGGGCTCTGAGAGGAGACCTCCGGCTTGTCTGTACCACCTTCCCTCTGGGAATGGCAGAGGGGGGAAATCAGAAATTCTTACCCGCCTACGGTGCTCCTTTCCTGGGCAGACATTTCCAAAAATCCCCCCTGAATCTGAGGAAGTCTTGCCTCCCAGCCAACACCTCTGATGTCATGGAACTGATGGTGGGATCAAATCACCCTGTCCACCCCCCAGGGTCTCTCTACCTTCTTCCGGGAGGTGTTGGAAAGGGGGGCCCCCTTTCGTGTCACATGCCGCTGAGACCCAGGGGTGTCGAGCCGTCCTGCCCAGCCTCTGGAACTGCTGTCGGTAAGAGACAACCAGGTTTGATCTCATAGCTGGTTCTCTTTCTCAAAACGGCCAAACGGACATACTTATGGAAGTTCAGAACGGCGGGGCAAAATCGCAAAATGTTACCCGATTTGACTTCCATAGCCCCTGGATACATTTTGCACAAAGTCCCCCTGAATCATGGAAGTTCAGCCCAGCGGCCCCCTTTCAAGGTAGGGATCCCAGACTTGCAGGGATGGTAGAAGGGGACTTGGGCTCCAAGAGGAGACCTCCAGCTTGTCTGTACCACCTTCCCTCCGGGAATGGCAGAGGGGGGAAATCAGAAATTCTTACCCGCCTACGGTGCTCCTTTCCTGGGCAGACATTTCCAAAAATCCCCCCTGAATCTGTGGAAGTCTTGCCTCCCAGCCAACACCTCGGATGTCATGGAACTGATGGTGGGATCAAATCACCCTGTCCACCCCCCAGGGTCTCTCTACCTTCTTCCGGGAGGTGTTGGAAAGGGGGGCCCCCTTTCGTGTCACATGCCGCTGAGACCCAGGGGTGTCGAGCCGTCATGCCCAGCCTCTGGAACTGCTGTCGGTAAGAGACAGCCAGGTTTGATCTCATAGCTGGTTCTCTTTCTCAAAACGGCCAAACGGACACCCTTATGGAAGTTCAGCCCGGCGGGGCAAAATCGGAAAATGTTACCCGATTTGACTTCCATAGCCCCTGGATACATTTTGCACAAAGTCCCCCTGAATCATGGAAGTTCAGCCCAGAGCCCTTCTTTCAAGCTAGGGATCCAAGACTTGCAGGGATGGTAAAGGGGGACTTGGGCTCCAAGAGGAGACCTCCAGCTTGTCTGTACCACCTTCCCTCCGGGAATGGCAGAGGGGGGAAATCAGAAATTCTTACCCGCCTACGGTGCTCCTTTCCTGGGCAGACATTTCCAAAAATCCCCCCTGAATCTGTGGAAGTCTTGCCTCCCAGCCGACACCTCGGATGTCATGGAACTGATGGTGGGATCAAATCACCCTGTCCACCCCCCAGGGTCTCTCTACCTTCTTCCGGGAGGTGTTGGAAAGGGGGGCCCCCTTTCGTGTCACATGACGCTGAGACCCAGGGGTCTCGAGCCGTCATGCCCAGCCTCTGGAACTGCTGTCGGTAAGAGACAGCCAGGTTCGATCTCATAGCTGGTTCTCTTTCTCAAAACGGCCAAACGGACACCCTTATGGAAGTTCAGCCCGGCGGGGCAAAATCGGAAAATGTTACCCGATTTGACTTCCATAGCCCCTGGATACATTTTGCACAAAGTCCCCCTGAATCATGGAAGTTCAGCCCAGCTCCCTTCTTTCAAGCTAGGGATCCAAGACTTGCAGGGATGGTAGAGGGGGACTTGGGCTCCAAGAGGAGACCTCCAGCTTGTCTGTACCACCTTCCCTCCGGGAATGGCAGAGGGGGAAAGTCAGATTATGTTACCCGATTTCGGTGCACCTTTCCTGGGTAGACATTTCCAAAATCACCCCTACCTCTGTGGAAGTCTTTCCTCCAGTCGACACAGCGGATGTCATGGAACTGATGGTGGGATCAAAACACCCTGCCCACCTCCCGGGGTCTCTCTACCTTCTTCCGGGAGGTGTTGGAAAGGGAGACCCCCTTTCGTGTCACATGCCTCTGAGACCCAGGGGTGTCGAGCCATCATGCCCAGCCTCTGGAACTGCTGCTGGGGAGAGACGGCCAGGTTCGCTCTCATATCTGGTTCTCTCGCTCAAACCATCAAATGATACCTTCTCTTGCCGGCGGAAAGGAGTGTGGGACTCCTGCCCAGGCCCCTGGAACTGTCAGTGGGATGCGCCCACCCAGTTGACCCCTTGGAGCCTCTCTACCTTCTTCTCGGTCCCCTTAGGGGGTAGGAAGCCGAGACTTGAAGGGCTTGTAGAGGGGGACTTGTGCTCCGAGATGAGGGGACCGCCACACACAGCGTCGAACCTGGGCTAGAAGGGAGAGGGGACGCACTCACCATATGCCGGCACGGACTCCAAAGTCCGGCCGAGCGAGGGTCCCTACCCGCCGGGTCGCGACATGCCAAATCGATCTAGGGTGGGTGGAGGAGGTTCGCACAGACAACAAGATCCAAGGGTGGAGAAAGCAGGGGGTGGAGTGGGGGACTCCTACCCAGGCCCCTGGAACAGCTGATGGGATGAGACCACCCAGTTTGCCCCCTGAGGCATATGTCCCTTCTTCCAAGGGATGTGCGAGACTTGACTCCCATGCCATGATACACCACCTCTGTGGATCAGGAGAGGCTTATCATCGTGCCCAGCCTCTGGAACCGCTGGTGGGATGAGACCACCCAGTTCGCCCCGGGGCCAATCTCCCTTCTTCCAAGGGATGTGCGAGACTTGACTCCCATGCCATGATACACCAACTCTGTGGATCAGGAGAGGCTTATCATCGTGCCCAGCCTCTGGAACCGCTGGTGGGATGAGACCACCCAGTTCGCCCCGGGGCCAATCTCCCTTCTTCCAAGGGATGTGCGAGACTTGACTCCCATGCCATGATACACCACCTCTGTGGATCAGGAGAGGCTTATCATCGTGCCCAGCCTCTGGAACCGCTGGTGGGATGAGACCACCCAGTTCGCCCCGGGGCCAATCCAGTTCGCCCCGGGGCCAATCTCCCTTCTTCCAAGGGATGTGCGAGACTTGACTCCCATGCCATGATACACCACCTCTGTGGATCAGGAGAGGCTTATCATCGTGCCCAGCCTCTGGAACCGCTGGTGGGATGAGACCACCCAGTTCGCCCCGGGGCCAATCTAGTTCGCCCCGGGGCCAATCTCCCTTCTTCCAAGGGATGTGCGAGACTTGACTCCCATGCCATGATACACCACCTCTGTGGATCAGGAGAGGCTTATCATCGTGCCCAGCCTCTGGAACCGCTGGTGGGATGAGACCACCCAGTTCGCCCCGGGGCCAATCTCCCTTCTTCCAAGGGATGTGCGAGACTTGACTCCCATGCCATGATACACCACCTCTGTGGATCAGGAGAGGCTTATCATCGTGCCCAGCCTCTGGAACCGCTGGTGGGATGAGACCACCCAGTTCGCCCCGGGGCCAATCTCCCTTCTTCCAAGGGATGTGCGAGACTTGACTCCCATGCCATGATACACCACCTCTGTGGATCAGGAGAGGCTTATCATCGTGCCCAGCCTCTGGAACCGCTGGTGGGATGAGACCACCCAGTTCGCCCCGGGGCCAATCTCCCTTCTTCCAAGGGATGTGCGAGACTTGACTCCCATGCCATGATACACCACCTCTGTGGATCAGGAGAGGCTTATCATCGTGCCCAGCCTCTGGAACCGCTGGTGGGATGAGACCACCCAGTTCGCCCCGGGGCCAATCTCCCTTCTTCCAAGGGATGTGCGAGACTTGACTCCCATGCCATGATACACCACCTCTGTGGATCAGGAGAGGCTTATCATCGTGCCCAGCCTCTGGAACCGCTGGTGGGATGAGACCACCCAGTTCGCCCCGGGGCCAATCTCCCTTCTTCCAAGGGATGTGCGAGACTTGACTCCCATGCCATGATACACCACCTCTGTGGATCAGGAGAGGCTTATCATCGTGCCCAGCCTCTGGAACCGCTGGTGGGATGAGACCACCCAGTTCGCCCCGGGGCCAATCTCCCTTCTTCCAAGGGATGTGCGAGACTTGACTCCCATGCCATGATACACCACCTCTGTGGATCAGGAGAGGCTTATCATCGTGCCCAGCCTCTGGAACCGCTGGTGGGATGAGACCACCCAGTTCGCCCCGGGGCCAATCTCCCTTCTTCCAAGGGATGTGCGAGACTTGACTCCCATGCCATGATACACCACCTCTGTGGATCAGGAGAGGCTTATCATCGTGCCCAGCCTCTGGAACCGCTGGTGGGATGAGACCACCCAGTTCGCCCCGGGGCCAATCTCCCTTCTTCCAAGGGATGTGCGAGACTTGACTCCCATGCCATGATACACCACCTCTGTGGATCAGGAGAGGCTTATCATCGTGCCCAGCCTCTGGAACTGATGACCTGAGCCAACTTCATTTGAGATAGAAAAATAGTTTATTTCATTTACACATACATATTAATCACTGCTACTTGAAGTGTTGGGCAGACATTCCATCTCCCTCCCCACCATGTGTATTTCCTCCAGGAGGGCAGCGGCAGATGGGGTCCGGTCCTCATCACTACTACCAGATCTCTTCACCAGCTTGTAACCATGACAGATGTCATCTAGCACTTTCTCTCGGTAGTGCCTGTCCGCCGTGGAGTTTGTGTGTGCCAAGTACTTTGCAAACAGAGTCTTTTCAGGATCAGTGTACCTTGCAAGCGTCCAAGTTTCACAGACCTTCCTGACCACCTGACTGGAGATATCGGGGAGGTTATACCTGGGAACGAAGGGGAGAATAAGCTGAAGATCCGGGCAACAAAGAGACATAGAGCAGGGATAACTGCTTGGGCACTACTCACTTTGATTGGTAGCTCTTGATGTCTCGTGAAACAGTATGTCGCTCAGTTCCCACTGAAGAGAGGAAGAACTTATCCTCTGGATCGTCTATGTCACTTTTGGTTAGCAATGGCCGGACTTTTTCATAGTAGGCCTGAAACCACTGAGGAGAGAACAAGGGTACAAAATGTTTAAATGGAAGAGGGTGGGAGCTGAATAACACCCGGGGACCAGCAAAGGGGCATCTCTGCTCACACTCACCGACTCTTCATCATTGTCCAGCGCGAAAGCAGCAACTTGTTGAGTAGAGGTCTTGTGGGTTCTTACACCGATCACACATAGTTTTTCACCTTCGTACTCATGGTGAATCCTCTCATCCCACTCCCCCACCTGCAAGGAGAAGACATGAGGAGCGACGAATGGTGAAAAATAAACCCACATACTGAACCAGAAAAGCGGCTTACAGTCATGTTTTGGACTACCCCCGGTCGCTGAAGATGCTTCAAGACAAGAAGGCACTCTAGGTAGAGGATAATTTCAGTTTGCTGATAGGAAGTTGCACAGTTCGCCCAGGCTTGGGCTATGCACTTCAAGAACATGCTCTTGGCATCCCTGAGGACTGCTCGGCAATCGGATGGGCTGGGTGATTTTTGGCTCAAGGCCGCGTACCTAAGACAAGGGGAGAAGGAAGACCAGAGAAGTTAGGTACTCACCCACAGGGAGTGGGGGAAGACCAACAAATTACTCCACCATCCCAGCCCTACCCCAGGCTCCACATTCACCTCTTGTCGACCCTGTCTCTTGAGAGCCTCTTGGATAGGATCTTTTGGATGTCCTCGGTGACCGTGATGAAGAACTTGCACTTCTTATACAGGTCAGGCTGCCTGATGGAAAGGTTGGTGGAGCGCATATTGTACTTTACGAACCGCCGGATACGCTGGATGCAGTTTAGCCTAGTCTGGTTAGAGAGCTTGGCTTCTAAGAGCTTGTCAAAGTAAGAACGAACCTTCTCAATATCGCTGACAAAGTCTAGGCAGGCACGTTGTGGGTTCATAAAGTATAGGAACCGGGCAACCGCATCCACCTCCTGCCTGTGATTGCTCAGGCCCAGCGTAGACCGCAGGTAATTGGCGTAAGGTTTCAACAGAGGATCCCCAGAGGGATGACGGTTGTACAGCCCAGCGTCCTGCATCCTCTTCCGTGCAGCACCTTTCCCTGTGGTTTTCAAAGTCCTAGAGGCAGGGGAAAAGGATGATGAGAAAAAGGAAACAGTCACGGTGGAACCATGAAAGCCAAGGTGCATCACCGAGGGTCGTGTACCCACCTGGGAGTGCATTGAAAGAACTTATCGTCGCTATCATCTGGAGACTCGGTTGTAGATAATAGGCCCATGGATCCTGAAGGGTTCACATCCCCCTCCACACCTGAAGGGGCCAGATCCACCTCCACTAGGCTCAGGGTTACGGAGGCACACTCCTCCACTGGGCTCACGGTTCCTGAAGAAACCTCCACCACCACTGGGCTAACGGTTCCTGAAGAACCCTCCTCTGGGCTCACAGTTCCTGAAGAAACCTCCACCACCGGGCTCAAGGTTACTGAAGCACCCTTGTCCTCCACCTCCACTAGGCTCAGGGTTATTGAAGCCTCATCCTCCTCCACTAGACCCACGGTTTCTGAAGCTACATCCTCCCAATCACTGCTGAGCTGGCAAACAGTTCCATGATCGTTGGGGGTGGAAGATGAAAGATGCTGGCTGGCCTGGGCAGGAGGAATAGGAGTACCAGACGTCAAACTGGCAGCGCTACAGAGAGAAGTAGAAGGTACGTAAGTAACTAGAAGGGTGTTCAGATGGGAACACAGGTGCACCACACATTGCAGGACCTTACCAGGGAGAAGGGGGCTTATCAATTATGGTAAACCCTCTGTCTTCCAGGAACCGTACGATGTCCTCAGTGGATTGAAGGGAGGCGACCTGATGGTAGCTGATTGTGGTACCACGGCTGGCAATGTTTTTCAGGGAGGTCTTGGAAGATAACAGACTGGATTGGATCTCATCGTCAGTACAAAGTCTCATGCAGCATCTCCTCAAGTGCGTGGATAGGTCTTTGTACACTTTGTGACAGACGGCACAGGAGAGGAAAGTCCGGTTGTGACTTGGAAGAGAGATAAAATCACAATATAAACATGGGTATGACAAATCACACACGCCGGCTTAGTGCTACTTCATGGAACTGCTGGCGGGATGCACCCACCCAGTTCACCCACGGTGCCTCTATACCTTCTTCCGCAAGGTGTGAGAGACAGGGATCCCTCCATGGCATGACACACCACCTATGTCGCCGGGGATAGGGGACCCCAACATGGCCAGCCGCTGGAACTGCTGGACGGGTGCACCTGTTAGGTGCATGCTCATTCACGTTTTCTCTTTGAAAACAACATAATCTGCCCTTCTCTTTGCCAGCGGGAGGAGTGAGGGACTCCTACCCAGGCCCCTGGAACTTCTGGTGGGATGAGACCACCCAGTTCACCCCAGGGCCTATCTACCTTCTCCCATGAGGTGTGAGAGACAGGGATCCCTCCATGGCATGACACACCACCTATGTCGCCGGGGATAGGGGACCCCAACATGGCCAGCCGCTGGAACTGCTGGACGGGTGCACCTGTTAGGTGCATGCTCATTCACGTTTTCTCTTTGAAAACAACATAATCTGCCCTTCTCTTTGCCAGCGGGAGGAGTGAGGGACTCCTACCCAGGCCCCTGGAACTTCTGGTGGGATGAGACCACCCAGTTCACCCCAGGGCCTATCTACCTTCTCCCATGAGGTGTGAGAGACAGGGATCCCTCCATGGCATGACACACCACCTATGTCGCCGGGGATAGGGGACCCCAACATGGCCAGCCGCTGGAACTGCTGGACGGGTGCACCTGTTAGGTGCATGCTCATTCACGTTTTCTCTTTGAAAACAACATAATCTGCCCTTCTCTTTGCCAGCGGGAGGAGTGAGGGACTCCTACCCAGGCCCCTGGAACTTCTGGTGGGATGAGACCACCCAGTTCACCCCAGGGCCTATCTACCTTCTCCCATGAGGTGTGAGAGACAGGGATCCCTCCATGGCATGACACACCACCTATGTCGCCGGGGATAGGGGACCCCAACATGGCCAGCCGCTGGAACTGCTGGACGGGTGCACCTGTTAGGTGCATGCTCATTCACGTTTTCTCTTTGAAAACAACATAATCTGCCCTTCTCTTTGCCAGCGGGAGGAGTGAGGGACTCCTACCCAGGCCCCTGGAACTTCTGGTGGGATGAGACCACCCAGTTCACCCCAGGGCCTATCTACCTTCTCCCATGAGGTGTGAGAGACAGGGATCCCTCCATGGCATGACACACCACCTATGTCGCCGGGGATAGGGGACCCCAACATGGCCAGCCGCTGGAACTGCTGGACGGGTGCACCTGTTAGGTGCATGCTCATTCACGTTTTCTCTTTGAAAACAACATAATCTGCCCTTCTCTTTGCCAGCGGGAGGAGTGAGGGACTCCTACCCAGGCCCCTGGAACTTCTGGTGGGATGAGACCACCCAGTTCACCCCAGGGCCTATCTACCTTCTCCCATGAGGTGTGGGAGACAGGGATCCCTCCATGGCATGACACACCACCTATGTCGCCGGGGATAGGGGACCCCAACATGGCCAGCCGCTGGAACTGCTGGACGGGTGCACCTGTTAGGTGCATGCTCATTCACGTTTTCTCTTTGAAAACAACATAATCTGCCCTTCTCTTTGCCAGCGGGAGGAGGGAGGGACTCCTACCCAGGCCCCTGGAACTTCTGGTGGGATGAGACCACCCAGTTCACCCCAGGGCCTATCTACCTTCTCCCATGAGGTGTGGGAGACAGGGTACATTCGAACCCCTCACACTTCTACTGACAGGTGCCTCAGACCATGGAGCCACCAGCGGTCTGTCTGAAACAAGCTGAGCAGTGGCCTGAGGGACGCGGTGTCCCGGGAGAATCTGCTGACTGGTTTTGGGGTGCACTTAGCAGCCATAGCCTTTGGAGGACACGCTCGGCTAACATCCATTAAGCCGGCGGACGCTCGCATGGCGGCCGCTGGGCTGGCAGCGCAAAGGCCTCGGCGGACACTCGCACGGCGGCCGTGTGGATGGCTGCCTGGAGGCTTCAGCGGACACCGGCATGACAGCCCCTGGGCTGGTACCCCCACAGGCTTCGGTGGACAGTGGCCATGCAGCCCCTAGGACTCGGCGGACACTCGAATGGCAGCCCGCAGTGCTCGGCTATAACTCGCCCGGCAGCTCCCCTGCAACCCACCCAGCACAGAGGGTTCCCATCATAGGGTCATACTCACAGCATGCCTCGTTCACGGCTGATCGGTGTCTGTTTCGGGGACGGGTACATGGCGAAATGCAAGCGAGGAGCAGTCTGCCATACATCACGTTGCTTGTGAAGCGAAAAAAAAATGGTAAACGGCATTTACTTCCTTCACAATCAGATGCACCTGTCCGCCCAGCGTCCCGGGAACTCGGCAGCTAATGGGCTGGCGGCCGGAGTGATTGTAGGCACCTGATGCATGTCAGGGTCTGAATTATTAGATAGGTTAGATTAGTTAGTTAAAAGATACAAGATACAGTTAGCTGATAGGTTTTAGTGCAGGGATCTGTGTAGGGCATTAGGTATAGGTAGTTAGGGACTTGAAAAGACCTCTAGATATAGATTAATAGTTTAGGTTAGTGTTTAGGGCTATTTAGAACAGATTTTAGGTTAGGTCAGTTAGGGATTTAGTGTAATTTTCTGTCTGTCCGTCCTTGTTTAAACTTCTGTTTGATTGCGTGTTTCTGTGTTATAGTTAATTTAAAACTTCAGTTTTGTTACATCTGTCTTGTCTTTGCGTCTGATTGTCCGCGTTTTTCTGTTTTATAGTTAGAAAAAAAAAAAAAAAAAAAAGTTTAGTTTTGTTTTTCGATTTGTTACATCTGTCTTGTCTTTGCGTCTGATTGTCCGCGTTTTTCTGTTTTATAGTTAGAAAAAAGAAAAAAAAAAAAAAAAAGTTTAGTTTTGTGTTTAGATTTGTTACATCTGTCTTGTCTTTGCGTCTGATTGTCCGCGTTTTTCTGTTTTATAGTTAGAAAAAAGAAAAAAAAACAAAAAAAGTTTAGTTTTGTGTTTAGATTTGTTACATCTGTCTTGTCTTTGCGTCTGATTGTGTGCGTGTTTTCTGTGTTTCTTATTTTTTCATAAATAAATCAAAAAAAAATTATACTTACTCTAAATTAGTCTCGTTTTGAAGTTAGGCGTTTTATTTATTTTCCGTTTATTACTTTAATTTATTTTTATTATTTTTTTTGGTTTACATTACAAGTTAAATCTATTTTGTTTTTTGACACACGTCCCTACCACAATAAACCTTTGGCCCAATCACTTGTACGTAAATTATGAGTGCACCGGGCCGTGCAGGCAGCCGCGGTCGGGCAAATAGAGGAGTCAGTTCCGTTGCTGGACCGCCGACAGCGCGGGGCCGCTCCTCCAGTCATGTACAGGCAGGTGCCAGTGGCAGTGGTGTCCGCCTGATCCGTGATTTTTTTAATTTTAGCAGCCGTCCAAGGGCCATACTTTCCCAGGACGCCGAGACAGTGATGGCTCTGGTGGCTGACTCGAATGACACGGAGTCCTCAGCCCCAGTTCATAGCAGCAGCAGTAGCGGCAGATCTACGCCTCCTGTACTAGCAACCCCCACTCCCACAGAATTGTCCCCGCTCATGTTTGAAGACGAGGACACAGAGCTGGACATTCTGGGGGAGGCTATTCAGGAGGGTGATTTACAGTTCAGCCCTCAAGATGGGCAGTACTTTTTGGAAGGGATGGGTGATAACGAGGAGGAGGGGGCAACGTCAATAAATACGCCTTTGGAATCCCTTCCAACAGGTGCGGGTGGTTTGAGCCACACAACTCCCGCATCTAGTCAGACCCAGGCGCCAGCAAGGGGACAGCGGAGAACAGTCAGGGGCTCCATGTTAGCTGTTCCCCTCAGTCCACCACAGTTTGGCACCGGGTCTGACGTTGAAAATGAGGAGGAGGGTGATGCCGAATGGGTGCCACCTATTTTGTCAAGTACCAGCAGCACTGAAGTAGGTAGGCACCAGAGGGAAACGGTGCGGCAGGTCTCCAGGGAGCCCATTGGCAGGGGCTCTACTGTCGAGAGGATCAGGCAGCAACAGCAGCAGCATGCTCCGCCTGTGCACACTGAGGCCCAACAGGCGCAAGCCAGCACCATGCCATCGGACAGGAGGTTGGTGCGGAAGTCTCCTGTTTGGGCTTTCTTCACCCTGGCAACAGATGATGTTACTGTTGCTGTTTGTAACCTCTGCCATGCCAGGGTGAGGAGAGGGAGGTTAGTTTCTCGGCTGGGTACCACAGCCCTGAACCAGCACATGAGATTGAACCACTGGCGGGAGTGGGAACACAGTAAGAGTGGTAGTAGCAGCAACGCCAGTGTTCAGGGGACAGCAGCTCCTGCCACTGTACAGCAGCTCCCCCTCTATATTGCCACTACTGTTTCCCACCCACCAGCTTCCTCTAGTAGAGGTATTGGTACCGGCAGCCATCCCTCTGCAACCAGTGCACCCTCCTCTATCTCCTCTGCCGTCCGGCGCCAGCCAACAATTGCTGATGCTTTTGAACGTACCGTGCCCTACGCCCCAGGGGATCGACGTGTGCGTTCACTCAATGGGCTCCTGGCAAGGGTTATTGCCCAACATCTGCTTCCGTACAATCTGGTTGACAGCAACCCATTTAGGCAGATGTTGGAGCAGGCCCAACCCAAATGGCGTGTCCCCAGCCACCATTACTTTGCCAGGACTGGTGTCCCTGCCCTGCACCAGCACCTTGTGCAGAATGTATGCCTGTCGCTGGATCATGCTGTCAGCGACAGGGTGCATCTCACAATGGATGCTTGGACCAGCAGGCATGGGCAGGGTCGCTACCTAAGTTTCACAGCCCATTGGGTTTCCCTCCGAGGCGCCGGGGAGGGAACGGCGGCATCTGAGTTTGTGGTGCCGCCCCGGGGTGTCCATGGGAGAACTACTCCTCTCCCGCAAGCCACTGTCTCCACGGCTGTTGAGCCCCCAAGCAAGCGTCCCCGTAGCTACGCAAGTGTGGGGCACGTCCGCTGCCAGGCCGTGCTCCAGCTTGTTAGCTTGGGGGAACGGAGACACACTGGACCTCATGTTCTGTCCGCACTACAGGCTCAGGTCCAGAAGTGGCTGACACCCCGAAGGCTCCAGGCAGGTATGGTTGTCTGTGACAACGGCAGCAACCTACTCGCCGCCCTTCAGGCTGGCAGTCTTACACACGTGCCCTGCATGGCACATGTCCTCAACCTTGTGGTGCAGAAATTCCTCCGCACTTACCCAGGGTTGAGTGACATTGTGCAAAGGGTACGTAGGATTGCCGGCCACTTCCGCCGATCCCCAACCGCCACCGCGTCCCTGTCCAAACTGCAGCGGGACAACAGCCTGCCCACCCACAGGCTGATTATGGACAGTGTGACGCGGTGGAACTCCACCCTCAACATGCTGGAGAGGTTGTGGGAGCAGCGACGGGCGGTGAGGGAATACCTGCTGGAGCTAGGCACTGCAGGGCCAACACACTCACTCCCCTACATCACTAATGCGGAGTGGGGGCAGATTCAGCAAGTCTGCCACGTGTTGGCCCCATTCGAGCAGGCGACAAAGATGGTTAGCAGGGAGCATGTCGGCCTCAACGATGTGCTCCCATTAGTGTTCCTGCTGGACAGGACACTAGATCGCCTGCTTGAAGCTGGGGAGAGTGCCTTGGTGGAGCATGAAGAGTCAACCATGCTCCACCTGGACCAGGCCCAGGACGAGGAGGAGGATGAATTAGTGGACATCCATGAGTCTGGGCTTGGTCAGGAGGGAGAGCCGGTGCTGGGGGCACCTATAGTCCGGGGGTGGGGCACCTCCGACCGGGAGCAGCAGCATCGGCAGCAGGAGGACCAAGAGGTCATGGTCTCTGGCAGCTCTGAAGAGTCACAGCGGGCTGTGCTCTTCCCCATGGCTGCCCACATGCTGCGATGCCTCAGGAGGGACCCCCGGATCATCAAAATAAAGGAGAGGGATGAGTTTTGGTTGGCCACCCTATT
Source organism: Bufo bufo (assembly GCF_905171765.1). NCBI lineage: Eukaryota > Metazoa > Chordata > Amphibia > Anura > Bufonidae > Bufo > Bufo bufo. The sequence continues at coordinate 72,238,698 of NC_053392.1, read as the reverse complement.
AGACCCTCGCTGCAAGGGGAAACTGGAGGAGTTTCTACCAGCCAGCCGGAGGCAGGCCCGTATTGAAAAGTTGCGGGCCTGTCTGGTCCACCGGCTGGAGGAGGCAAACCCTATGCCTCACGCTCCAGTTCTCCCCGCCCATCTCACCCAGCAGGTGTCTGGAACCACCAGCACCAGCCGAGCAGGTGACCTTGAGGGTGAGATGAGGCTGTTCTACCAGTCTGCGCGACCCAGTACCAGCAGCAGCAGCATGAGTAACCACCAGCGGCTGGCCCGCATGGTGGCAGACTACATGGGGTCCGTTGGTGCTTCCGACAGCATGAGCACCGACGACCCCATGGAGTACTGGGTTGCCAGGCTGGACACCTGCCGCGAGCTCGCTCAGTATGCGCTGGAGATACTTTCTTGCCCCCCCTCCAGCGTACTGTCTGAGCGGACTTTCAGCGCGGCAGGTGGGGTGGTCACCGACAAGAGGACCCGTCTGTCCACTGACTCTGTGGACAGACTAACATTCATAAAAATGAATGAGTCCTGGATCGGCAGTGACTTCTTGGCCCCCGCTGTCGGTTCAGGGCGCTGAAGGGTCCCTTGTTCATCCCTCTCCTTTGCTCTCCCTCCAATACGTTGTTTTTAATGTAAAATCCATAATTTTATCAATATTTGTTTAATTATTATCATATTAGTTATTTGGGCCTAGCTATATGTGGGCCTCATTCAATACCATTTTCAAAAAACCTATGGTGGATGATGCAACCTGTCCTGACTCCTGATCTATCCTAGTCATCTAGGGGCATTATAACACTCAATCTACTGCTGCAGCTTCATGTTCTGCTGATTTGGGCCTAGCTATATGTGGGCCTCATTCAATACCATTTTCAAAAAACCTATGGTGGATGATGCAACCTGTCCTGACTACTGATCTATCCTAGTCATCTAGGGGCATTATAACACTCAATCGACTACTGCTGCTTCATGTTCTGCTGATTTGGGCCTAGCTATATGTGGGCCTCATTCAATACCATTTTCAAAAAACCTATGGTGGATGATGCAACCTGTCCTGACTCCTGATCTATCCTAGTCATCTAGGGGCATTATAACACTCAATCTACTGCTGCAGCTTCATGTTCTGCTGATTTGGGCCTAGCTATATGTGGGCCTCATTCAATACCATTTTCAAAAAACCTATGGTGGATGATGCAACCTGTCCTGACTCCTGATCTATCCTAGTCATCTAGGGGCATTATAACACTCAATCTACTGCTGCAGCTTCATGTTCTGCTGATTTGGGCCTAGCTATATGTGGGCCTCATTCAATACCATTTTCAAAAAACCTATGGTGGATGATGCAACCTGTCCTGACTACTGATCTATCCTAGTCATCTAGGGGCATTATAACACTCAATCGACTACTGCTGCTTCATGTTCTGCTGATTTGGGCCTAGCTATATGTGGGCCTCATTCAATACCATTTTCAAAAAACCTATGGTGGATGATGCAACCTGTCCTGACTCCTGATCTATCCTAGTCATCTAGGGGCATTATAACACTCAATCTACTGCTGCAGCTTCATGTTCTGCTGATTTGGGCCTAGCTATATGTGGGCCTCATTCAATACCATTTTCAAAAAACCTATGGTGGATGATGCAACCTGTCCTGACTCCTGATCTATCCTAGTCATCTAGGGGCATTATAACACTCAATCTACTGCTGCTGCTTCATGTTCTGCTTGTGTGGGGCTCATTCAATACCATTTTCAAAAAACCTATGGTGGATGATGCAACCTGTCCTGACTCCTGATCTATCCTAGTCATCTAGGGGCATTATAACACTCAATCTACTGCTGCTGCTTCATGTTCTGCTTGTGTGGGGCTCATTCAATACCATTTTCAAAAAACCTATGGTGGATGATGCAACCTGTCCTGACTCCTGATCCATTCTAGTCATCTAGGGGCATTATAACACTCAATCTACTGCTGCTGCTTCATGTTCTGCTTGTGTGGGGCTCATTCAATACCATTTTCAAAAAACCTATGGTGGATGATGCAACCTGTCCTGACTCCTGATCTATCCTAGTCATCTAGGGGCATTATAACACTCAATCTACTGCTGCTGCTTCATGTTCTGCTTGTGTGTGGCTCATTCAATACCATTTTCAAAAAACCTATGGTGGATGATGCAACCTGTCCTGACTCCTGATCTATCCTAGTCATCTAGGGGCATTATAACACTCAATCTACTGCTGCAGCTTCATGTTCTGCTGATTTGGGCCTAGCTATATGTGGGCCTCATTCAATACCATTTTGAAAAAACCTATGGTGGATGATGCAACCTGTCCTGACTCCTGATCTATCCTAGTCATCTAGGGGCATTATAACACTCAATCTACTGCTGCTGCTTCATGTTCTGCTTGTGTGGGGCTCATTCAATACCATTTTCAAAAAACCTATGGTGGATGATGCAACCTGTCCTGACTCCTGATCCATTCTAGTCATCTAGGGGCATTATAACACTCAATCTACTGCTGCTGCTTCATGTTCTGCTTGTGTGGGGCTCATTCAATACCATTTTCAAAAAACCTATGGTGGATGATGCAACCTGTCCTGACTCCTGATCTATCCTAGTCATCTAGGGGCATTATAACACTCAATCTACTGCTGCAGCTTCATGTTCTGCTGATTTGGGCCTAGCTATATGTGGGCCTCATTCAATACCATTTTCAAAAAACCTATGGTGGATGATGCAACCTGTCCTGACTCCTGATCTATCCTAGTCATCTAGGGGCATTATAACACTCAATCTACTGCTGCTGCTTCATGTTCTGCTGATTTGGGCCTAGCTATATGTGGGCCTCATTCAATACCATTTTCAAAAAACCTATGGTGGATGATGCAACCTGTCCTGACTCCTGATCTATCCTAGTCATCTAGGGGCATTATAACACTCAATCTACTGCTGCAGCTTCATGTTCTGCTGATTTGGGCCTAGCTATATGTGGGGCTCATTCAATACCATTTTCAAAAAACCTATGGTGGATGATGCAACCTGTCACGACTCCTGATATATCCTAGTCATCTAGGTGGATTAAAACAATGGATCTACTGCTGCTGCTATTGAACATTTTTTGACAATACCCTCATGAAAAAACATATATAATATAGTTTTTATTTTGATATCTAAAAAATGTTCATGCTAAGGAGCTTAAAAATCGTAATCTGGAGCTATGTCAAAATTTTTTGATTTTGAATGATTCAAGATTTAACAGGTTCCCGAGTGATAGGCTCAACCAAAAAAGATGAAGATGAAGTCATTCACCCATTATGACTAGTGTCTACTGTACAAGCCTGTTGGTCCAGTGCTATATTCTGCCTTTGCTAGAGTTGTCCCAGTCTATGTTCATCATTGAGCAACATTATGTTTTTAATGAATCAGTTGAAAAGACTAAATCAACAGATCAACTGACCATGTTAGTAATACATTAATTAATGTTTTCTTCCGTGATGCCATGAACAGTCTAGAATAAGACAATAGCATCATGCATATTGTATCAAATGTGAACTATTTGTTCAGGGAGCATTAAACCTAATTTAAATCCATGTACAAACAAGTTATTTGAGACCTTTAAGACCTTATATATTTTTTTTAAATAACAGTCTACTTAAGCGTTATTTAATTCAATTATTCTGCAGAGTTATGAATCATAACTTTGGAGTCTGCATTTTACTACAGTGTTAACTGTAAAACATGAAGGTTCTTAATCGTGCGTAGGCAACCAGCATGGATCAATTTTTCTACTTTGCACTATAACAAGTCTAGAGTGTAGAATTCTCAAAACTTGTTTTGGATTGTTAATATTCATGCATGTGCTGTGTCACTTATGTATTGTCAATATTTAAAATAAGAAAAAAGTATATCAATAACACAATAAAATAAAAAGTGTTGTTTGGCTTCATTTACAAAATTAAATTATTTAACTTTATTTTATTTTCTTTGGTTTATTTTAAAAAATTGGGTTTGGGGGGCCAATGTTGTGGTTCACGATGTAGCAAGTTGTGGACCGCATGTGGCTTTCCCTTGTCAAAAGGTCTTGTGCAATAAAAATAGTACTCGACTTATTGATGAACCTAATGAAACAATTTTATTTGATTTTATTTAAGTTTATTTTTTCCCTACGGATTAAGGTTCTAACATGGTGGTGTCTGTTGTCCTGGGAGGGGTGGCCGACTTCCGTGTTGACCTATCTACATGGTTGGGTCTGACTGGCGTTAGACTCATCCGTGTGACAATCCGGTTTTGATAATGAAGCCTGAATGACACATGTATATAGGGATATTTACTTTTATCTATTTTTTTAAATATTGACAATAATGTAATGATGATTTGCACATGCTAAATATATATAGACACAGCTTTAAAAAAATTTAATTTAAAAATACGTACTATATAATGTTCCTCAACTGTTGGAGAATTCTTATACTCTGAGTCATGTAAGCACATTTTTTGGTCTGTTTGGCGGAAGCAATGCCAGGACATTTAAATTTTTTTGTAATAAGTGCACTATTACGGATACGTGCTGTTTAGTTTTTACAACATGCCTTTACCATTTTACTTATATCTACTTTTTTTTTTTTTTTTTTTTTGGGGTATACACAATTAGTTCGAAATAAGAGATTAACGGTGGATTATAAGGCCTACAACAACCATAAATGCTCATATTATCCAATTGCTTAATAATTATGTGTAGGCAACATACTCAACGATTATCAAGGACTACTGCTATTATAAATATGCGTTGAACTTCTGGGTGGGACAAAAAATGCCAATTTTATATGTACATTCCGGTTGATGTTTGTCAGTGTACTGATGAGTTTGTGTATAGTATAGGGGCCTCACTGTAAACAAATGTTTTGAAATGAATTGCAAAACTTCAATTAATAAAATAAAAACAAACACACAATATATAGATCAACAAATAAAATAATATTTTTTATAATATTTAAATAACAACAAAAAAAAAGTAAAATTGGCCTTAAGGCAAGGCCTTCAGAACATTAATAATGTTGAGTATCTCCCCAACCGCCTTGTTGTGCTGCTCCTCCACGACAGCCATTTGGTGGGAGTACTGCACCCTTAACTGGCGTAATTTGCGGCAGTGCTGCTCCCGGCACTTCCTCAACAGAGAAACATGGTCCCTCTGAAGGACTTGAACCTTCTCCTTGAGGGATTTAATTACTGTTAAAAAGAAAAAAATATATAATTAAATATATATATATATAATATATATAGTACATTTTAAATATGTATTTATTTGTTTGACATCTCATTAAATGCAATTTAGTGAATATTGTATAAAGTTGTTCACTATTGACTATTGTAGGTGAAAAAAAATATGAAAAATATATTTTTCATTTTAAACGTCTATATAAAATTAAAAAAAAATTTTTTTTAACCTAACATTAGTCCATGAATAGTCTATGTCATTGAGGTCATAATTTACATATGATATTTGATTTGTATAATTAATTTATATTTATTGGTATAAATGATAGGGTTCTTATTATTATTATACTTTTTATAATCAATAGATTTTTGAATAATATTGCAACGACAAGATTGAAAAGTGTGAAAAAGATAAACAAATTTACGTTAATCTGTACGTCGGGAATAAGCACACCTGTTTTGTTTCTGGAGTTTTGTCTTTAATATTGATTTTTGAACGGGGTTAAAATAGTTAACATAGACATTGGGTGGGACATGTCTCATCCGTACTCCATCCTATGTTCTCATAACGGTGCTGTTAAAAAGGATTTTAAGATAAATTGTGGACAGGCCATCCCAACGCAGAACAATCTAAGAAAGGAACCAGAATGGTGACAGACAGTAGTGTGTTTCGATAGTACTGTCTTTTTACCCTGCTTGTAATGAACTGTAAGTTTGGCACTTTATGTTATCCAATATAACTAAACTAATACATGTGTGTGTGAATAAGTTTAAACAACAAAAGCACATGGTGGCAAACTCAGCCACTGTATATTGTCATTCCTGTATGTACGACGTTATTGCATATGTGTATGCCACTTAAAAGAATCAAGCGTATAGATGTTTTGTGTAATATGGTTCGTGTGGGCTGTAAAGTTCCTAGGCTGGCTGCATGAAAACCGCCAGCATTGATGCAATTGTATGTTGTTATGTGAGGGCACCCAGATAGCTATTTGTATTGTATTTGTGTATTCTGAGCGGCATTCACCTAATGATATGCACTCAGACTTCAGCTATCTTGGAATATGTTAAATGTCTGTGTTGCTGGGAGGGTGTGACATTGTGTTTTTGGGTGGGGATTCCTGTTCTGTTGTTCTCACATGTGTATTGCCGATGTCCCTTTGTCCTGAAAGATAATTGGATTACTCCTCTCCCCTCCAGGCCAGAGAGGATGAAACCATGATGCATTGTGGGGATGTGTTGTGTCTGTGTATCCTAAGTTGCTGCATATCTGTCCTGTGTAGCAGTCTTGCTTCTTGTCCACTAGGGGCGTGTACACTAGATGGGGAGCTGCATAGGGGGGGTAGCCCTCAATAAAGAGTTCCTGTTTTATTCCTTAATGAAGTCTTGGCTCCTGTTTGGGGGATGGAATAACTACACTCTTGGGGATTGCTATATCACAATACTCCCCTGAGTATAAGCTCTTTTAAGAGCTTGCTCCTGTTTCCAGGCTCCCAGCGGAGACCTTGTGGATCGTGCTACCCCTCCACTACACACATATTTACCCTCCTTGTGTGGGGTGGTGACTACCCCGTCATCATCCTCCTCTTCCTGCTCCTCATCCTCAAAAATGTGGGGGGGCAACTCAGGTAGGGCTGCTGGTCCAGCCTCTTCCTCCACCATTGACTCCCCCTCCTGTGGTGGTGGTGGGTCATTTGATGTCCCTGAGGGTCCTGCCTGCTGCTCCTGCTCCCCCTCAGACGCCGACAGCTCCCAGGAATCCCTGCTGGCAGGCCTGTGTTTTACAGACGGAAGGCGAGCCCCTATAATTACAAATTAATACTTATGTAAAAATAAAAATCACAAATAATAAATGTACCTCACCATTACGTTACTTTTGTTTATTTCATCAACACTCAATAATGTTTGTACCTGGACAGTGCTCGTCACGGATCTTGCGGATTCTGGCCATATGTCTCCGCTTCAGGTCCGACCACTTTTTGCAAATGGCCAAGGCTTCATGTTTGCCCTCATGAACCCTCCTCATCTCCTTCCTCAGCTCCCTTACTATGGCGTGTTTTGATTTGTTAGAGCGTAGTTCATCATAACCTTGCTCTAACAGGCGCTGCGTGATTAAGAAAAGAAGCATTTTATAAAAATTATTTAATAAAACTAAGATTAAGGAACTTTAACATTAGCACAAGTGGAGTACGTCAGGCTATTCTAGGAAGTTGAACAAGCGGTCAGATCCTTCCTGCCGCTAGTTCACTTATGCCCCCAGACAGTGGCGTAGTTAGAAATGACTTGGCCCCACAGCAAATTTTTTTTAATGGGGACAACCTACCTACCACCCACAAATTTTCAAAAAGGCATTACTTTCAAGCCACCCACATAACTGTGGCTAGTAAAGATTGCTCTCTCACACCAGTCCCGGCAGCTGTTCCATCCATTTTATACACTGTCTATACTGTCACTGTATATAATTTTATTGTGTAATACTGTTGAGGGGGCCCTGAAAAAATCTTTTAGACCTCCTCCTCCTGGATCTGCCCCTTCTGGGTCAGGGCCCCCAAGCATGCCCTGTAAATACGCCACAGCGACAAGAATGACGATACGTCAACATTTACTATAATAATGGCGGCCAGGGGTGTAACTATCCGGGAAGCAGGAGAAGCGTCTGCTTTGCGGCCCTGACCCAGAAGAGGCCCATCCCACAAAGGAGGACTAAAAGATTTCGTCATGGCCCCCTCGGTAGTATTACACAATGAAATTATGTAACACAGTGACAGTATAGACAGTTAACAAAACGGATGGAACAGCTGCCGGGCCTGCAGCTACACCACTGGTGTCGAGGGAAACGTTCCAGCAGCAGCAAGTCAGCACACGGCCAGAGGCAGTCTAACTAAAAGCTCTGCATGTTGTAGTTTAATTACACGGAACCGCTCGCCGTGCGCTGCCTTGATGCCGCAGTAACTGACCACCAACATGTCATCATTATCTCAAATACCAAACCAAAAATTATTATTATTTGCGAGTCAAATACTACAATTTAACTTAACGTAACCGTATAAAATCTAATTGTGGTGAAATTGTATGTGTGTGGGGTATAAGCTATTAGATATTGTCCATCTGAGGAGAGATGTACCTGTCTAGTGACGGCATAGTTTGGGGTGTAAAGCTGGTCCGCCTCCACGTGGTGCACCCTGGGTAACGCTAAATGAACCAGCAAATATACTGTATAATGTAAAAAATTACTTCTCCTGACCAACAGGACACTTATTTGAATATTTAGACTAGCCGTCCGCACACTGCGGCCCCCCTGCAAACTGCGGCCCTCCGGCTGTGGCAAAAATAAAACTCACATCATTCCATGACAACCTACAGCTATCATCCTATAGAAGGACATAATGGGACGGGAGTTGTAGTTTTAGAACAACTGGAGGACCGCTGTTTGAATAGACTGTGTGTGTGTGTTTGTGTGTTGGGGGAGGTCAGGGGGGGGGGGGTTTGAGGGGGGGTTTGGTGGTATGCAGTGTGGGTATATTGTCTGAGGCAGGAAATTAGATGTACAATGTGCATCTGATATATATATTTGTATGCATTGCTATCCATACATAATGACACGTCGGCCACATGTATGTATGAATAGCATATAAATATATAGCAGATGCCAGTGAGATACTGCTTTGATGGCAGACCATTAAAACCATTTATGAGATCAAAAATGCTTAACTATTTATTTTAGTAATATAGATAAAATCACATTATATATAGTATGAGTAGATGTTAATGATTATCTGAAAAATATATTACTTTGGAATGTCAACAATACTTGTTTCAAACTATCATTTATATGTAATCAAAGTATGTACTATCCGAATTTTAATGCCATGCGAAAATAGTTTAAACAAATACATCCGAAAAATTCAATTCAATAAACCTACATAGGAATATTACTAAGATATGCGAAACAAGCGTGTATGCGAACAAATGTTCAATTAGATTATACTTACTATAACGATCAGCTCCTCCTCAGCTTTAGTGAACTTGCTGGCCACCATCGTAAAAACTGAGCGCATAAATTTTTCAACCGCACAAAACTGACGCAAGTTGAATTCTGGTTGAAAACGGCGCTTACTTCCGGTTTTGAACAAATCACGCGCATGCGCAAAATGATACGAAAATGTCAGTGCCGTTTCAGCTATTTGTATGTTAACGAATATTCGATAAAATTAATGATATATCAGGTTTTAGAATATTCGTATCACTCGAAATCTATGATATATTACAATATCTATAATATTCGTAAAAAACAAAGCGGATATAAGGCATTAGTAGTTTCGAAATCTTTCTATTGAAAATGAATAATATTGCCTAGGCTATATTGCAATAACATTGTGTTCTAGTCTGATTTTATATTGCAATATAGAGAATATTCAAAACATTTATTGTATAATTTGAACAGTGAACAGTACACCACTGAACACTAAAGACATTTAGAAATTTGCGAATTCGCATAATATGCGCATATTACGCGTATATAACTATGCGCATATTATGCGCATATTATTAGCTAACGTACGAATATTCAATTTCTGAGGATAGAATACGAATATTCTAACGAATATTCGCGAAATATCGCGAAAACGAATATGGCACCTCAAGCTCATCACTAGTATGCATACATAATACAGACAATTGCACTAAGCATAAACAAGACGAGCTACACACTGGTACAGAAGGAGAGAGGGCCCTGCCCTTGAGGATTACAATCTACATGGTATGGGAGAAGGACACAGTAGGTGAGGATGAAGTTGGTCATGGCGGTATAGAGGCAGCAGGGTCACTGGTTGTAGGCTTGTCTGAAGAGGTGGGTTTTCAGGTTTCTTTTGAAGGATTCCACTATAGGTGAGAGTCTGATATGTTGGGGTAGCGAGTTCCAGAGTGTGGGGGATGCACGTGAAAAATCTTGGAGCCGATTGTGGGAAGAGGTGATAAGAGGAGAGAAGGAGGTCTTCTGAGGATCGGAGAATGCGTGTGGGGATGTATCGGGAAAGTAGCTCAGAGATGTAGGGAGGGGACAGGTTGTGTGTTAGTATTTATTCGCGAATATTCGAGATTATTTTGCGATCGCGAAAAATCTGCAGTGTAAATCGCTTAATGCGAAGTGGGTCAAAAAATGAATATATAACACTATAGAATATAGTGCTATATATTTGTTTTTTTTTCCATCTGAAGTGAGCAGTCATTGTCCCACAAGCAATTTAAGCAGGGAGGAATCATGACTTCAAATGGAAAAAAATGACGAATATTAAAAAAAACTAATATATAGCACTATTTAGAATATAGTGCTATATATTCGTTTTTAGAATATTCGTTGTTTTTTCAATCTGAAAACATGATTCCCCCTGCTTCTTGCTTGTGGGTCAATTAGTCATTGGCCCACAAGCAACTTAATCAGGATGGAATCATGACTTAAGAAGGAAAAAAAATGACGAATATTCTAAAAAACTAATATATAGCACTATAAATATAGTGCTATATATTCGCTATATCGAATATTCGTCATTTTCTAACATCTGAAAACATGATTCCTCCCCGTTTAAGTTGCTTGTAGGCCAATGACTCATTGGCCCACAAGCAAGAAGCAGGGAGAAATCATGTTTTCAGATGTTAAAAAATGCTGAATATTCGATATAGTACATCTTATTTGCCATTCTGCACTGCAGTTACATTGTACTACAGCCTTTTATGGGGTGTTTTAATAGTATAAAAAGTACCGTATTTTTCGCCCCATAAGACGCACTTTTTCCTCCCCAAAAATGGGAGGAAAATGCCCCTGCGTCTTATGGGGCGAATGCTGGCAGTTTTACATCGCTGGATGCGATGTACAGAGCGGGGGCCGGGGGAGGGACTGGGAGGAGGAGCTGGGGGCCGGCAATAGCGGTGGGGCGGTGCGGTCACTGAACTATAGCCCCGCCCCACCGCTCCGGTATTGTAATATAAAATGTATTATTGAATTAAACGTTATTAAACATGCCCCCCTCACTCCTAATAGTACCGTATATCCTAATTGCTTGTGTATAATGCCGGCAGGCAGGCCGGGCGGGCGGCAGCGTAACTCCCTGATGTCACGTGCCTGCACCGCCTCCTTTATGAATGAAGCAGGCGGCGCAGGCAAGTGACGTCAGTGAGTGACGCGCCGGCCACCCGGCCTGCCTGCCGGCATTATACACAAGCAATTAGGATAAACGGTACAATTAGGAGTGAGGGGGGCATGTTTAATAACTTTTAATTCAATAATACATTTTATATTTGTATACAGTGTCTATAACAGTGTCCGTCATCCACAGACCACCATTAGTTCCAAACCCACCAAAAGCACACCTTTTGGTTAAAAAATGTTTTTTTCTTATTTTCCTCCCCAAAAACCTAGGTGCGTCTTATTGGCCGGTGCGTCTTATAGGGCGAAAAATACGGTATGTCTTATTTGCTATTCTGCGGTGCAGTTACATTATACTACAGCCTTTTTTGGGTTGTATAAGTGTAAAAAAAAATTGTCTTATGTGTTGCACGGTGTATTTATAGGAAATATACATGCGTCATATTAACCGTTCTGTGGTGCATTTAAATTGTTCTACAGTTTCTTTTGGGGTGCATTAGTGTAAAAAATAGGACATCTTATTTGACGTTCTGCGGTGCAATTGCATTGTACTACAATCTTTTTTGGGTGTTTTAATAGAATAAAAAGTACAACTCATTTGCTGTTCTGCTATGCAGTTACTTTGTACTACAGCCTTTTTTCGGGTGTATAAGTGTAAAAAAGTACATCTCATTTTTCATTCTGCGGTGCAGTTACATTGTACTACAGCCTTTTTTCGGGTGTATAAGTGTAAAAAAAAATTGTCTTATGTGTTGCAGGGTGTGTTTATAGGAAATATACGTAATCGTCATATTAATCATTCTGCGGTGTAGTTACATTGTACTACAGCCTTTTTTGGGGTGCATTAGTGTAAAAAATAGGACATCTTATTTGCCGTTCTGCGGTGCAATTACATTGTACTACAATCTTTTTTGGGTGTTTTAATAGTATAAAAAGTATGTCTTATTTTTCGTTCTGTGGTGCAGTTATACTGTACTAAAGCCTTTTTTGGGGTGTATTAGTGTAAAAAAAAATACATCTCATTTGCCGTTCTGCAGTGCAGTTACATTGTACTACACTTTTTTTGGTGGTGTTTTAAAAGTATAAAAAGTACGTCTATTTGCCGTTCTGCAGTGCAGTTACATTGCACTACAGCCTGTTTTGGGGTGTACAAGTGTAAAAAAAAGTACGTCTTATTTGCCGTTTTGCAGTGCAGTTCCATTGTACTGCAGTCTTTTTTAGGGTGTATAAGTGTAAAACAAAATTTGTCTTTTGTGTTGCAGGATGTATTTATAGGAAATATACTTACATAATATTAACCATTCTGTGGTGCATTTAAAATGTTCTACAGTTTCTTTTGGGGTGTAATAGTGTAAAAAAAGGACGTCTTACTTGCCGTTCTGCTGTGCAGTTACATTGTTCTACAGATTTTTTTGGGGGTGTATAAGTGTAAAAAATAGGACATCTTATTTGCCGTTCTGCGGTGCAGTTACATTGTACTACACATTTTTTTGGGGTGTTTTAATAATATAAAAAGTGTGTCTTATTTGCCGTTCTGCGGTGCAGTTACACTGTACTAAAGCCTTATTATTGGGTGTATTAGTGTAAAAAAAGTACATCTCATTTGCCGTTCTGTGGTGCAGTTACATTGTACAACACTTTTTTTGGTGGTGTTTTAATAGTATAAAAAGTACGTCTTATTTGCCGTTCTGCGGTGCAGTTACATTGTACTACAAAAAAATAACTGAAAAAAATAAAATAAAAATATCCTGCACGGTATGATATATAAATGTGCAGATGTCCCTGGCCATATTATTGAAGAAAATCACAGAAATAAGATAATAATGCACTTAATAAAGTTGATGCAAGCATTATATATGGATAAAGTCCTTACTTTGATATGATAAAATCTGAGACACTTAGCCAATATATTTTTATCAAAACACATCTGTGCACGCCTACCAAGCGCCATGTAGTATATGCTTGAGGTAGTGGTACCTTCAAGTGTGAATGCGCTCCTATTTTATCTTGGGAGTAGCATTCCTTTGCACTTTTGCCCTTCCTATCTCATAGACCACCTTGATTAGGTGGTACATATAGGTGTGCTTGCTCTTCCTCCCATTGGTTGCTTAATGCACATGGAGGTGACTAGGAGCAGCACACCATACACTGCGTGCAGAATTATTAGGCAAATGAGTATTTTGACCACATCATCCTCTTTATGCATGTTGTCTTACTCCAAGCTGTATAGGCTCGAAAGCCTACTACCAATTAAGCATATTAGGTGATGTGCATCTCTGTAATGAGAAGGGGTGTGGTCTAATGACATCAACCCCCTAATATTAGGTGTGCATAATTATTAGGCAACTTCCTTTCCTTTGGCAAAATGGGTCAAAAGAAGGACTTGACAGGCTCAGAAAAGTCAAAAATAGTGAGATATCTTGCAGAGGGATGCAGCACTCTTAAAATTGCAAAGCTTCTGAAGCGTGATGATCGAACAATCAAGCGTTTCATTCAAAATAGTCAACAGGGTCGCAAGAAGCGTGTGGAAAAACCAAGGCGCAAAATAACTGCCCATGAACTGAGAAAAGTCAAGCATGCAGCTGCCAAGATGCCACTTGCCACCAGTTTGGCCATATTTCAGAGCTGCAACATCCCTGGAGCGCCCAAAAGCACAAGGTGTGCAATACTCAGAGACATGGCCAAGGTAAGAAAGGCTGAAAGACGACCACCACTGAACAAGACACACAAGCTGAAACGTCAAGACTGGGCCAAGAAATATCTCAAGACTGATTTTTCTAAGGTTTTATGGACTGATGAAATGAGAGTAAGTCTTGATGGGCCAGATGGATGGGCCCGTGGCTGGATTGGTAAAGTGCAGAGAGCTCCAGTCCGACTCAGACGCCAGCAAGGTGGAGGTGGAGTACTGGTTTGGGCTGGTATCATCAAAGATGAGCTTGTGGGGCCTTTTCGGGTTGAGGATGGAGTCAAGCTCAACTCCCGGTCCTACTGCCAGTTTCTGGAAGACACCTTCTTCAAGCAGTGGTACAGGAAGAAGTCTGCATCCTTCAAGAAAAACATGATTTTCATGCAGGACAATGCTCCATCACACGCGTCCAAGTACTCCACAGCGTGGCTGGCAAGAAAGGGTATAAAAGAAGAAAATCTAATGACATGGCCTCCTTGTTCACCTGATCTGAACCCCATTGAGAACCTGTGGTCCATCATCAAATGTGAGATTTACAAGGAGGGAAAACAGTACACCTCTCTGAACAGTGTCTGGGAGGCTGTGGTTGCTGCTGCACGCAATGTTGATGGTGAACAGATCAAAACACTGACAGAATCCATGGATGGCAGGCTTTTGAGTGTCCTTGCAAAGAAAGGTGGCTATATTGGTCACTGATTTGTTTTTGTTTTGTTTTTGAATGTCAGAAATGTATATTTGTGAATGTTGAGATGTTATATTGGTTTCACTGGTAAAAATAAATTATTGAAATGGGTATATATTTGTTTTTTGTTAAGTTGCCTAATAATTATGCACAGTAATAGTCACCTGCACACACAGATATCCCCCTAAAATAGCTAAAACTAAAAACAAACTAAAAATTACTTCCAAAAATATTCAGCTTTGATATTAATGAGTTTTTTGGGTTCATTGAGAACATGGTTGTTGTTCAATAATAAAATTATTCCTCAAAAATACAACTTGCCTAATAATTCTGCACTCCCTGTATGTGCAGGGTCTGCGCTCCTAAACATAGAAGCCCAATGGCTTAGGTAGGTTTAGCATAGGACCCGCCTGACCTGAGACCATCTTATTTGTCGTTGTGCGGTGCAGTTACATTGTGCTACACTTTTTTTGGGGGTGTTTTAATAGTATAAAAAGTACGTCTTATTTGCTGTTGTGCGGCGCAGTTGCATAAAACTATAGCTTTTTTGGGATGTATAAGTTAAAAAAAAAATACATCTTATTTGCCGTTTTGCGGTTCAGTTACATTGTTCTACAGCTTTTATTGGGGTGTATAAGTGTAAAAAAAACTACATCTTATTTGCCGTTCTGCGGTGTAGTTACATTGTACTACAGCCTTTTTTGGGGTATATTAGTGTAAAAAAAGGACATCTTATTTGCTGTTCTGTGGTGCAGTTATATTGTACTACACATTTTTTTGGGGTGTATAAGTGTAAAAAAAAGTATGTGCTGTGCAGTTACATTGTACTATAGCCTTTTTTGGAGTGTATTAGTGTAAAAAAAAGTACATTTTATTTGCCGATCTGCATTGCAGTTACATTGTACTACAGCCTTTTTTGGGGTGTATAAGTGTAAAAAAAAGTAT
This sequence comes from Bufo bufo, assembly GCF_905171765.1. Taxonomy (NCBI): domain Eukaryota; kingdom Metazoa; phylum Chordata; class Amphibia; order Anura; family Bufonidae; genus Bufo; species Bufo bufo. The sequence goes on along the minus strand of NC_053392.1, from coordinate 72,223,026 downwards.
ATCTTATTTTCAGCTCTGCGGATAAGTTACCTTGTTCTATAGCTTTTTTGGGGTGTATTAATTTCCTTTTAATTTAATTATTTTATCTAACAATATGTCAGACAGACAAGTGACAGGCCCTTCAAAGGGAACGGGCAGTGGGCAAAATGTTTCTGGCGCAGGCACAAGTAGAAGCAGAATAAGGGGGCTTGGCAGCAGGAGTCGCCGCTAGAGGCCTGACCTCCCAGTTTCAGCTAGCGGTTGTGTCTTGACCAGCAACACAGCAGTGCTTGAATGGTTAACTCGGTCTTCTACTTCGTCGCAAGTGACATCAGACACCCCCAGACAAGAGTCGGTGGTTTCTTCAGACACAAGGCTCAGTTGGCATGGCCCGGGAGCAGGCCCTGTGCCCTCACCTGTCCTCAACCTGCCTTTGTCCTTTTCTGTTCCCTCTGTGTCATGCCCCACTCTGACGATGTGCGGAGGTCGGCCAGGATAGCAGCACGAGTTTAGTATTTGTTTTGGTTCCGTGCTGGATCCGCCTCTCATCAGGTGCACTGGGTGGAGTCATTAGTTTAAATGATCTCCAGCTAAGTGCTCTGAGCGGATTATACTGATCATTTTGGTCTGGGAAGTTTGGAGGGAAGGTTGGCTGTCAGTTCCTGATCTCAGAAGATAAGTGTCATTTCTAGTTTGGTTGTTTGCGTCATCTATCCCATCCAGGTTCTGTGCGAGCAGGCTGCTCCTATCTCCCCACTTCACCATCTCAGGGAGTTCAGGGTTTTGTCAGTCCAGGCTGGAGGACACATCACACCTACCTTCAAGGTCTGTCTGTGGGCTGAGCAGTGCAGGGAAAGAGGTCAGGGATAAACTAGGAGGTGACCCTTTCCCTGTCTCTCGTCCAGAGCTTGGTTGGTGTGTTATCTTTTATACTGAGTACACGTCCGCCGTGACACTCTGCTAGAGAAGTATTATATGCCATAGGCTCCAATCCACTTTTCCTCGAGGATGAGCTACTAGAGGACAGTCAGCAGCTACTGCCCAGCCAAGATCTGAAGGAGAGATCTGCCGCTTCCTTTGGTAGGCGGGCAAGAAGTGATGATGAGAGTCGCGTGGGAGCTGATGTTGCGAGTGGTCAGGCTCCTGGCCCTGAGGCCATAAGGGGGACATCAGTGACGTGCAGACAGTAGTGGATGATGATGAAGCCGATCGCATTTGGGAGCCTAGTGAAGAAGGGGCTTAATCATCATCAGGAGAAGAGGGTGGGAGCTTGCGCGTGAGGCAGTGGCTGAGCTAGCAAGGTGGTAGCGTGGCCGGGAGTCAGCAAGGTGGCAGCAGTGGGAATTCGGGAGCCAAACGTGCCCGGGGTAGACCGCCCGCTTCGCAGGAGCCTACCTGCCCCGGAAGTAGCGGTGCAGGGGTTCGCAGAGGCAGCGATAGCAGGCAGTCTGTACGGAGTGTTGGGGGAAAAATGCCATATTCGGTGGTGTGGAAGATTTTTGTTAAGCCACCTGAGGAGATGAACATGGCCATTTGCCGAATTTGTGGGCAGAAGGTGAAGCGTGGCCAGGGTGCCAATGTTGGCACCACCACCCTGCATCAACACATGCAGCGTCACCATAAAGTGGCCTGAGAGAACTGTGGCTCCGATGTGGTGGTCCAGCCTGCCGCAGCAACCTCTGCATAACCCAGTGGCATGCAGCCAGTTTCTGGCAGTCAATGCTCCACTACCTCAGCCGAAGGGAGCTGTCTGTCCTTCCCATCATCTGCTGGCCCTGATTCTCCTGCTCCTCCTACTTCTCATCAATCATTCCGTCAGCAATCGATCATCGAAGTGATTGCCAAGAGACAGCAGTATGAGTGCACTTATCCAACGGTGCAGAAGCTGAATGTGCTACTGGCCAAGTTGCTGGTACTGCTCCCTTTTCAAGTGGACCTTTCAGAGAACTGATGGCTTGTGCCGAGACGAGGTGGAGAGTCCCAAGTCGTCATTTCTTTGCCAAAAAGGCAGTAATAACCCTGCACACATATGTAGAACAGAAGGTTGGCCAGTCCTTAAGCCTGTTGGTGTCTGCCAAAGTGCATGGCAGCTCCGAAATGTGGAGCTGTAACTACGGTCAAGGACAATATACGTACTTTATGGTCCACTGGGTAAATGTGGTTCCTGGCCAGCCACACTAGCAACTTGACCAGCTAACGCTACTTCCGCCTCCACGTTCTAACGCCTCCACCGTGTCCTCAGCCTCCACTGCAGGGACAATTCACAGTGCCCATCCAGCATACCATATGTGCAGGGCACAGCGGTGTCATGCTGTTTTGCACCTAGTTTGCCTGGGCGAACGGAGTTACACAGGGGAGTAGTGTTGATCGAGCACCAAAGTGCTCGGGTGCTCGAGTAGAACACTTTGGGATGCTCGGGTGCTCGGCAGAGCACCGGAGCACAGTGGAAGTCAATGGGAGAACCTAAACATTAAACCAGGCACCCCCTGCTCTGAAGAGGAGAGGGTGTCTGGTTCATAGGAATAGGTCAGAAATTGATGAAAACACCACTGAAATGGTTTGGGAACAGCATGGGGAGGATGTCTGGATACATCTTGGACTCCCAGGTAGCTGCTGGGAACGATACCGTCCGAGTAGTGCGCCACTTTTACAGACTGACAATAATACGCACCAAACCAAAGATAAAATAGATTTTAGAGGAAAAATTTTTAGGAAACATTCTTTCCTGTATATTTACTTGTATATAAAGTGCAAGTTCTGCCAAAATTTACAAGGAAGAGGCACTCCCATACAACCTGTATATCACATAAAGGAGGGCCTCATTTACATTGTGGTACAATTGTTCAGGTAGTGGGACTCCTACACTCATAAAGCTTATGTACTAAGTGAAAGGGCTGCCAAAAATTACAAGGAACTGGCACACCAATACACCCTTTATTACACATAAAGGAGGGCATCATACACACCCTTGAAAAATTATCATTGATGGCCTGCTGGTGACTCTCAAAAACATTAGTAGCAAGGGCATGCTGGCGACCCTCTAAAACATTATGGGTGAGGGCCTGCTGCTGATCTGACCATCTAAAACATTAGGAGTGAGGATCTGCTGCTGATCTGACCATCTAAAAAATTAGGGGTGAGGGTCTGTTGCTGATCTGACCATCTAAAACATTAGGGGTGATGGTCTGCTGCTAATCTGACCTTCTAAAACATTAGGGGTGAGGGTCTGCTGCTGAGTAGGGATGAGCGAACCCGAACTGTATAGTTCGGGTTCGTACCGAATTTTGGGGTGTCCGTGACACGGACCCGAACCCGAACATTTTCGTAAAAGTCCGGGTTCGGGTTCGGTGTTCGGCTCTTTCTTGGCGCTTTTTGAAAGGCTGCAAAGCAGCCAATCAACAAGCGTCATACTACTTGCCCCAAGAGGCCATCACAGCCATGCCTACTATTGACATGGCTGTGATTGGCCAGTGCAGCATGTGACCCAGCCTCTATTTAAGCTGGAGTCACGTAGCGCCGCACGTCACTCTGCTATGATCAGTATAGGGAGAGGTTGCAGCTGCGACGTTAGGGCGAGATTAGGCAGATTAACTCCTTCAAAAGACTTCATTCTGTGATTGATCTGCAGCTGTGGATCATTGAAGTGCTATTATTGACTTGCTCACTTTTTTGAGGCTGCCCAGAGCGTTTTTAGATCACTTTTTTTCTGGGGTGATCGGCGGCCATTTTGTGACTTGTGGTGCGCCAGCACGAGCTATCACCAAGTGTATTTAACCATCGATAGTGTGGTTATTTTGTGCTATATCCTACATCAGCTGCAGGCTGAGCCTGTGTCACCGAAGTGCATTTAACCATCAACAGTCTGGTTATTTTTTGGCCATATACTACATCTGGTGCAGGCTGAGCCTGTGTCACCCAAGTGCATTTAACCATCAACAGTGTGGTTATTTTTTGGCCATATATTACATCAGGGGCAAGTTGAGCCTGTCACCCAGCGCCTAAAAAAAAGACCTGACATTTCTATTCAACCAAATCTGTACTGTTTTAGCTGGTCAAGTTATTTGTAGTGACCGTAAAAGCACACTTTTTTTTCTGGGTTGAAAAACCATTCCCAAATTTGCCATTCTCAAAATAACTAGTTTCTGGTATTTGAGGCCTACTTGAAATCTATCCCAAAAAGAATATCTTACATTGAAGCTAGTGATAGTGTCATTCAGAAAAACCTAAGACACACGCTAGCGTGCTGATAGAAATCTGATTCTGTGATTAAACCTATACCTGTCACACAGCGCAAAAAAAAACAGGCCTCACATCTCTATTTAACCAAATCTCTACTGTTTTAGCTGGTCAAGTTATTTGTAGTGACCGTAAAAGCACACTTTTTTTTCTGGGTTGAAAAACCATTCCCAAATTTGCCATTCTCAAAATTGTGGTGAACGGGAACAATGAGGAAAACATCTAATAAGGGACGCGGACGCGGACGTGGACATGGTCGTGGTGGTGTTAGTGAACCCTCTGGTGCTGGGAGAGGACGTGGCCGTTCTGCCACAGCCACACGTCCTAGTGAACCAACTACCTTAGGTCCCAGTAGCCAGCAGAATTTACAGCGATATTTGGTGGGGCCCAATGCCGTTCTAAGGATGGTAAGGCCTGAGCAGGTGCAGGCATTAGTCAATTGGGTGGCCGACAGTGGATCCAGCACGTTCACATTATCTCCCACCCAGTCTTCTGCAGAAAGCGCACAGATGGCGCATGAAAACCAAGCCCATCGGTCTGTCACATCACCCCCATGCATATCAGGGAAACTGTCTGAGCCTCAAGTTATGCAGCAGTCTCTTATGCTGTTTGAAGACTCTGCTGCCAGGGTTTCCCAAGGGCATCCACCTAGCCCTTCCCCAGGGGTGGAAGAGATAGAATGCACTAACACACAACCACTTATTTTTTCTGATGATGAGGACATGGGAATACCACCTCAGCACGTCTCTGATGATGACGAAACACAGGTGCCAACTGCTGCGTCTTTCTGCAGTGTGCAGACTGAACAGGAGGTCAGGGATCAAGACTGGGTGGAAGACGATGCAGGGGACGATGAGGTCCTAGACCCCACATGGAATGAAGTTCGTGCCACTGACTTTCACAGTTCGGAGGAAGAGGCAGTGGTGAGACCGAGCCAACAGCGTAGCAAAAGAGGGAGCAGTGGGCAAAATCAGAACACCCGCCGCCAAGAGACTCCGCCTGCTACTGACCGCCGCCATCTGGGACCGAGCACCCCAAAGGCAGCTTCAAGGAGTTCCCTGGCATGGCACTTCTTCAAACAATGTGCTGACGACAAGACCCGAGTGGTTTGCACGCTGTGCCATCAGAGCCTGAAACGAGGCATTAACGTTCTGAACCTTAGCACAACCTGCATGACCAGGCACCTGCATGCAAAGCATGAACTGCAGTGGAGTAAACACCTTAAAAACAAGGAAGTCACTCAGGCTCCCCCTGCTACATCTTCTGCTGCTGCCGCCTCGGCCTCTTCTGCTGCTGCCGCCGCCTCGGCCTCTTCCTCCGCCTCTGGAGGAACGTTGGCACCTGCCGCCCAGCAAACATGGGATGTACCACCAACACCACCACCTGCGTCACCAAGCAACTCAACCATGTCACACGGCAGCGTTCAGCTCTCCATCTCACAAACATTTGAGAGAAAGCGTAAATTCCCACCTAGCCACCCTCGATCCCTGGCCCTGAATGCCAGCATTTCTAAACTACTGGCCTATGAAATGCTGTCATTTAGGCTGGTGGACACACACAGCTTCAAACAGCTCATGTCACTTGCTGTCCCACAGTATGTTGTTCCCAGCCGCCACTACTTCTCCAAGAGAGCCGTGCCTTCCCTGCACAAACAAGTGTCCGATAAAATCAAGTGTGCACTGCGCAACGCCATCTGTGGCAAGGTCCACCTAACCACAGATACGTGGACCAGTAAGCACGGCCAGGGACGCTATATCTCCCTAACTGCACACTGGGTAAATGTAGTGGCGGCTGGGCCCCAGGCGGAGAGCTGTTTGGCGCACGTCCTTCCGTCGCCAAGGATCGCAGGGCAACATTCTTTGCCTCCTGTCTCCTCCTCCTCCTACTCAGCTTCCTCCTCCTCTTCTTCCACCTGCTCATCCAGTCAGCCAGACACCTTCACCACCAACTTCAGCACAGCACGGGGTAAACGTCAGCAGGCCATTCTGAAACTCATATGTTTGGGGGACAGGCCCCACACCGCACAGGAGTTGTGGCGGGGTATAGAACAACAGACCGACGAGTGGTTGCTGCCGGTGAGCCTCAAGCCCGGCCTGGTGGTGTGCGATAATGGGCGAAATCTCGTTGCAGCTCTGGGACTAGCCGGTTTGACGCACATCCCTTGCCTGGCGCATGTGCTGAATTTGGTGGTGCAGAAGTTCATTCGCAACTACCCCGACATGTCAGAGCTGCTGCATAAAGTGCGGGCCGTCTGTTCACGCTTCCGGCGTTCACACCCTGCCGCTGCTCGCCTGTCTGCGCTACAGCGTAACTTCGGCCTTCCCGCTCACCGCCTCATATGCGACGTACCCACCAGGTGGAACTCCACCTTGCATATGCTGGACAGACTGTGCGAGCAGCAGCAGGCCATAGTGGAGTTTCAGCTGCAGCACGCACGGGTCAGTCGCACTGCGGATCAGACACACTTCACCACCAATGACTGGGCCTCCATGCGAGACCTGTGTGCCCTGTTGCGCTGTTTCGAGTACTCCACCAACATGGCCAGTGGCGATGACGCCGTTATCAGCGTTACAATACCACTCCTTGAGAAAACACTTAGGGCGATGATGGAAGAGGAGGTGGCCCAGGAGGAAGAGGAGGAAGAGGGGTCATTTTTAGCACTTTCAGGCCAGTCTCTTCAAAGTGACTCAGAGGGAGGTTTTTTGCAACACCAGAGGCCAGGTACAAATGTGGCCAGACAGGGCCCACTACTGGAGGACGAGGAGGACGAGGATGAGGAGGAGGTGGAGGAGGATGAGGATGAAGCATGTTCACAGCGGGGTGGCACCCAAAGCAGCTCGGGCCCATCACTGGTGCGTGGCTGGGGGGAAACACAGGACGATGACGATACGCCTCCCACAGAGGACAGCTTGTCCTTACCTCTGGGCAGCCTGGCACACATGAGCGACTACATGCTGCAGTGCCTGCGCAACGACAGCAGAGTTGCCCACATTTTAACGTGTGCGGAATACTGGGTTGCCACCCTGCTGGATCCCCGGTACAAAGACAATGTGCCCACCTTACTTCCTACACTGGAGCGTGATAGGAAGATGCGCGAGTACAAGCGCACGTTAGTAGACGCGCTACTGAGAGCATTCCCAAATGTCACAGGGGAACCAGTGGAAGCCCAAGGCGAAGGCAGAGGAGGAGCAAGAGGTCGCCAACGCAGCTGTGTCACGGCCAGCTCCTCTGAGGGCAGCGTTAGCATGGCAGAGATGTGGAAAAGTTTTGCCACCACGCCACAGCTAACTGCACCACCACCTGATACGGAACGTGTTAGCAGGAGGCAACATTTCACTAACATGGTGGAACAGTACCTGTGCACACCCCTCCACGTACTGACTGATGGTTCGGCCCCATTCAACTTCTGGGTCTCCAAATTGTCCACGTGGCCAGAGCTAGCCTTTTATGCCTTGGAGGTGCTGGCCTGCCCGGCGGCCAGCGTTTTGTCTGAACGTGTATTCAGCACGGCAGGGGGCGTCATTACAGACAAACGCAGCCGCCTGTCTACAGCCAATGTGGACAAGCTGACGTTCATAAAAATGAACCAAGCATGGATCCCACAGGACCTGTCCATCCCTTGTGCAGATTAGATATTAACTACCTCCCCTTAACAATATATTATTCTACTCCAGGGCACTTCCTCATTCAATACTATTTTTAATTTCATTTTACCATTATATTGGTGGGCAACCCAAAGTTGAATGAACCTCTCCTCTGTCTGGGTGCCGGGGCCTAAATGTGTGACAGTGGCCTGTTCCAGTGGTGGGTGACGTGAAGCCTGATTCTCTGCTATGACATGAATACAGATTCTGCGCTGACATAAGGCCAGATTCTCTGTTACGGGACCTCTCTCCTCTGCCTGGGTGCCTGGGCCTAAATGTGTGACAGTGGCCTGTTCCAGTGGTGGGTGACGTGAGGCCTGATTCTCTGCTATGACATGAAGACAGATTCTGCGCTGACATAAGGCCAGATTCTCTGTTACGGGACCTCTCTCCTCTGCCTGGGTGCCTGGGCCTAAATGTGTGACAGTGGCCTGTTCCAGTGGTGGGTGACGTGAAGCCTGATTCTCTGCTATGACATGAAGACAGATTCTGCGCTGACATAAGGCCAGATTCTCTGTTACGGGACCGCTCTCCTCTGTCTGGGTGCCGGGGCCTAAATGTGTGACAGTGGCCTGTTCCAGTGGTGGGTGACGTGAAGCCTGATTCTCTGCTATGACATGAAGACAGATTCTGTGCTGACATCAGGCCAGATTCTCTGTTACGGGACCTCTCTCCTCTGCCTGGGTGCCGGGGCCTAAATGTGTGACAGTGGCCTGTTCCAGTGGTGGGTGACGTGAAGCCTGATTCTCTGCTATGACATGAAGACTGATTCTGCGCTGACATGAAGCCAGATTCTCTGCTATGGCATGAAGAGACTGATTCTCTGCTGACGTGAAGCCAGATTCTCTGCTATGGGACCTCTGTCCAATTGATATTGGTTCATTTTTATTTTTTTTATTTTTATTTTAATTCATTTCCCTATCCACATTTGTTTGCAGGGGATTTACCTACATGTTGCTGCCTTTTGCAGCCCTCTAGCTCTTTCCTGGGCTGTTTTACAGCCTTTTTAGTGCCCAAAAGTTCGGGTCCCCATTGACTTCAATGGGGTTCGGGTTCGGGACGAAGTTCGGATCGGGTTCGGATCCCGAACCCGAACATTTCCGGGAAGTTCGGCCGAACTTCTCGAACCCGAACATTCAGGTGTTCGCTCAACTCTACTGCTGAGCTGACCATGTAAAACATTAGGGGCGAGGGCCTGCTTCTAATCTGACCATCTAAAAAATTAGGGGTGAGGGTCTGCTGCTGAGCTGACCATGTAAAACATTAGGGGTGAGGGTCTGCTGCTGATCTGACCTTCTAAAACATTAGGGTTGAGGGTCTGCTGCTGAGCTGACCATGTAAAACATTAGGGGCGAGGGTCTGCTGCTCATCTGACCATCTAAAAAAATAGGGGTGAGGGTCTGCTGCTGAGCTGACCATCTAAAAAATTAGGGGTGAGGGTCTGCTGCTGATCTGACCTTCTAAAACATTAGAGGTGAGGGTCTGCTGCTGATCTGACCTTCTAAAACATTAGGGGTGAGGGTCTGCTGCTGAGCTGACCATCTAAAATATTAGGGGCGAGGGCCTGCTGCTGATTTGACCATCTAAAAAATTAGGGGTGAGGGTCTCCTGCTGAGCTGACCTTCTAAAACATTATGGGCGAGGGCCTGCTGGTGACCCTCTAAAACATTAGGGGTGAGGGTCTTCTACTGAGCTGACACTAAAAAACATTAGGAACAAGGGCAGCCTGATAAGCATGATGGAGGAGGAGGACGACGAGAAAAGAAAGACTGAACCATATATCCTTTTTTGGGGTGGAAGGGGTGCATGGGAATACAGTGCATTCAATACACCATAAAAGCCACAATTAAAGTGCCTTTATGTTCAGTCGCTTTCCTCTGGTGGAGTAGAGAAGTTCGGGGCAATCCAGGCCTTGTTCATTTAGATAACTGTCAGCATTTTCAGTTGACAGTCGGATGCACTTATCAGTTACATAGTTACATAGTTAATACGGTTGAAAAAAGACATACGTCCATCAAGTTCAACCAAGGGATAGGTGGGGATGTGAATACCAGAAGGAATTGAGACTCCGATTTCTACACGTTTTCATAAGCATTAATGTTTTTTACTTTTAAGAATTCGTATAAACCCTTTTTGAAACTGTCCACTGCTCCTGCTGTGACCACGTCCTGAAGAAGTCTATTCCACAGCTTCACAGTTCTTACAGTAAAGAAGCTTCTGGAGACTGAACTTGTCTTTTGAGCGCAATTTACATGGAACAGCTTTTCACTGTATTTTTTGTATGGCCCTTTTATATATTTGTACAGGTTAATCATGTCCCCCCTTAGACTTCTCTTCTCAAGACTAAATAAATGCAATTCTTTTAATCTTTCTTTATAACTAAGACCCTCCATTCCCCTTATCAGTTTAGTGGCTCTTCTCTGTACTTTTTCCAGTTGCAGAGAGTCCTTTCTATGTACTGGTGCCCATAACTGACCTGCATATTCCAGATAAGGCCGCACCAGCGCTTTGTAAAGTGGTAATATTACATCCCTGCCCCGCGAGTCCATGCCTCGTTTAATGCATGACAATATCCTGGTGGCCTTAGAAGCAGCTGATTGACATTGTATGCTGTAATTTAATCTACCATTCACAAGGACACCCAAATCCTTCTCTATAAGTGACTCCCCCAGTGCTACATCACCTAGGACAGAGATTATTACTAAGAAGATGCATAACTTTACATTTGTCCACATTAAACCACATTTGCCAAGTTGATGCCAAAATACTCAGAGTGTTCAAGTCAGCTTGTAGTTTATGGACATCTTCCATAGACTGTACAGTTCTATACAGCTTAATGTCATCTGCAAAAATAGATATGGTGCTATTAATCCCCTCCTCAATATCATTAATAAATAAATTAAATAATAAAGGGCCCAGCACTGAACCTTGGGGTACACCACTTATAACCTGGGACCATTCTGAATAGGAATCATTGACCACAACTCTCTGGACATGGTCCTTCAGCCAGTTTTAGATCCAATTACAAACTATACTTTCCAAGCCTATAGACCTTACTTTACCTATTAAGCATCTATGAGGGACAGTATCAAAAGCCTTTGAAAAATGCAGAAACACTACATCCTCAGACGCCCCTCTGTCCAAGCTACTACTCACCTCCTCATAAAAACAAATCAGATTAGTCTGACAACTTCTATCCTTGGTAAACCCATGCTGGTTATCACTTATAATATTATATACAGTCACATACTCCTGTATATAGTCCCTTAAGAGTCCTTAAAACATTTTTCACACAGCAGAAGTTAAACTAACTTGTCTATAATTACCTGTGGAGGACCTTGATCCTTTTTTGAATATGGGCACCACGTTTGCCTTGCGCCAATCACTTGGCACTGTACCAGTACCTAGAGAATCTTTACAAATTGTAAACAGGGACACAGCAATGACTGAACTGAGCTCTTTAGGCACTCTTGGGTGTAATCCATCTGGACCCGGAGCCTTGTTCACATTTACCCTATTTATCTTCTCTTAGACCATATCTACAGTTAGCCAATTGAGTATATCACTGGATGTACTAACAGCCCCGGAGCCACAGATATCAGCTCCTTTCTCTTCTTTTGTATATACAGAGCTAAAAAGCCAATTTAGTAACTCTGCCTTTTCCTTATCTTCAATGACAATGCCCCCTTTACCATTATTTAGTGGACCTACCTGTTCAGACCTAGGTTTTTTAGCATTTATATATTTAAAAAAAAATTGGGAATTTGTTTTGCTCTCTTTTGCTACCTGCTGTTCGTTTTGCATTTTTGAAAATTTTATCTCCTTTTTACAGATTTTATTAGGCCCTTTGAAATCTTCAAACGCTACAGCTGACCCCTCAGCAGCACTAAATACCCGCTTTGAGAAAACGCTGGTGGAAGGGCAGGCCAGCATCTCCAAGGCGTAGAGCACCAGTTCGTGCCACATGTCCAGCTTGGATACCCAATAGTTGTAAGGCACAGAGGGATTATTGAGGACGCTGACACGGTCTGCTACGTACTCCTTCACCATCTTCCAAAACTTGTGACACTAGGCCACTGATCAGGGTCGGGGTGTCATGAAACTGTCCCAGGCCTTGGAGAGTGTTGCCTTGCCTTTGTTGGAACTTCTGTGTGTTCCCCTCCTCTCCCCTCCTCAGTTGCACAAGGAACTACGTACTCTGCCGCCAGAGTTGTCAGCTGGAAATTTTTGGAGCAATTTTTACACAAGGACCTTCTGGTATTGCACCATTTTGCTAGTCCTCTCCACCAAAGGAATGAAAGATGATAAGTTCCCTTTGTAGCATGGGTCGAGAAGGGTGAACAACCAGTAATCGGTGTTGGCTAAAATGCGTATAACGCGAGGATCACGGGAAAGGCAGCATAACATAAAAACAGCCATGTGTGCCAGAGTCCCAACAGACAAGACTTTGCTGTCCTCATCAGGAAGATCACTCTCAATCTCCTCATCCTCTTCCTCCTCTTTGGCCCATCCATGCTGAATAGATGGAATAAACCTGCTATGGGTACTACCCTCTGTAGCGGAGGCAACCGTCTCCTGCTCCTCCTCATCATCATCATCCAATTTGTGCAGAGAAGACGATCGGAGGGTGGTCTGGCTATCACCCTATGTACTGTCTTCCCCCATTTCCACCTCTTCTACATGTAAAGCGTCCGTCTTCATTGTGAGCAGCGAGCGTTTCGGTAGACACAGAAGTGGGATTGTTACGCTGATAATAGCGGCATCACTATTGAATCCTCAAAGGTGCTTAAAACCTTACAGAGGTCAGACATCCATGCCCACTCGTCGCTCGAATAGCGGAAGCTGACTGGAAATGCGAAGAATATGTTGCAGGTGGTATTCCACTACTGCCCTCTGCTGCTCACAAAGCCTGGCCAACATGTGGAACATGGAGGACCAGCGCGTTCTCACGTCGCACAACAGTTGTGAGCTGGAAATTGCAAGCGCTGCTGCAGCGTTGCCATACCGTGGCAGCTGTAGATGACTTTCGGAAATGGGCACACACGTGGCTTCACCATTAGCTCAGGCAAATTGGGGTAGGTTTTGAGAAACCGCTGAACCACTAGGTTGAATACGTGGGCTAGGCATGGTATGTGTGTGAGCTTGCTGAGCTCCAAATCCGCCACCAAGTTACGGCCATTATTAGACACAACCATGCCTGGTTGTAGGTTAAGTGGCGAGAGCAACAGCTCAGTCTGGTCCCTTATACCCGGCCACAGCTCTGTGGTGGTGTGCTGTTTGACACCTAAGCAAATAAGTTTCAGCACGGCCATGCTTCCCCACTGCAGTGCTACACTGCTTCCAGCTACTGACTGATGGCTGACTAGTGCTGCAAGATAAGAATTCAGAAGTGGAAGTAGAGGAGGAGGTGGAGGAAGAGAAGGGGGGTTGCAGCCACTAATGTAGGTGATGGTGGAAACCCTGATGGAAGTAGGGCCCGCAATCCTTGGCGTCGGTAGCATCTGTGCCATCCCAGGGTACGACTCGCTCCTGGCCTTCACAACGTTCACCCAGTGTGCCGTTAGGGAAATGTAGCGTCCCTGGCCACAAGCACTTGTCCATGTGTCAGTCGTTAAGTGGACCTTCCCAGTAACTGCGTTGGTCAGGGCACCGGTGATGTTACAGGACACATGCTGGTGTAAGGCGGGGACAGCACACCAGGAAAAACACTGGCGGCTGGGGACTGAGTAATGAGGGATGGCCACCGCCATCATGCTGCGGAAAGCCTCGGTGCCCACAAGCCTAAATGGCAACATTTCCATGGCCAGCAATTTGGAAAGGTGTGCATTTAGTGCTATGGCCTGTGGGTGGGTGGCTGGGTATTTGCGCTTTCGCTCAAAGGCCTGGGGTATGGACATCTGTACGCTGCGCTGGGACACAAAAGTAAATGTGGTAGATGATGGTGCTTGCGAAGGTCCAGGTGCAGGGCGGGAGGCATCCGGTCCTGAGTCTTGGACAGGGGATTGGCCAGCATGTAACACAGGGAAATAGGAGGCAGACACTGATTGTGGACCCAAGCGTTCGGCCCACCTATTAGGGTGCTTTGACGCCAAGTGGCGGATCATGCTGGTGGTGAGGTTGCTAGTGTTCACGCCCCTGATCGTTTTGGTACAACACAGGTTGCAAATGACAATTCTTTTATCGTCCGCACTTTCCTCAAAAAAGCGCCAGAGTGCGGAACACCTACACCTTGGCAAGGGAGATTGCCGCAAGGGGGTGCTCGGGGAAACATTTGCGGGCCTGTTTGGTGTGGTCCGCCTTCTCCCTTTTGCCATCCCACTGCCTCTTCTAGCCTGTTGCAGTGCTGAGGATCCCTCCCCCTCTGTACTGCTTTCCTCGCTCAGCTTGCCACCTTCCCAGGTTGGGTCAGTGATTTCATCGTCCACCACCTCCTCTTCCACTTCCTCACTCTGGTCATCCTCCTGACTTGTTGACCTAAGAACCTTAGTTATTGACCACTGTGTCTTATCCTCATCATGAACCTCTTGAGACACTAATTGCGGTTGACTTACTGGCAACTGTGTCTCATCATCATCATCCATCTCATGAAACACCAATTGCCATTCCCCACCGTCATCTTTTTCTGACTGTGGATGCTCAAGAGTTTGGGAATCAGTGCACAAGATCTCCTTATGTCCCTCCTCAAGCAGGCTTGGCGAGAGGCCAAGTCAAGGAATGGCGATGAAACAAGCTCCTCAGAATATATATATACTGTATATGGCGACCAGATAAAACAATAGTCCTTAAAAGGATTTTTGGGTCTCTAACACCTTTCACCAGTAAAACCTGCCTAACAAACAAACCAATTCCTGTCCCTACACTATCTTTCCCTTCTGCTGCAGCTCTCCCTGACTAAGACTGAGCCGAACCACGTGTCATTGGGTGCTATATAGCACCCGATGACGCGTTCCAGCCAGCCAATCACTATAATGCCAGTAGCAAATATGGCTACAGTGAGTTCCAGTATCCTCACGCACATTTATTGGCTGCTAAGCAGCCAACAAACGTGCGGGGAGGAGACTCGAGCATCGCGCTCGAGCACACACGCTCGAGTAAAAAAGTGTCTGGCCGAGCATGCTCGCCTAACACTACAGGGGAGGAACTGCTCTGCATCCTTCATCAAGAAATCGAATCCTGGCTTTCTCCTTGACAACTCAAAATTGGAACCATGGTGACCACTATACAGTCTCTCTGCAGCCAGGAAATAGCTGTTTTGTAATGTGATTCGTCACAAATAAATTTGGATCTGATCAAATCTTTTTGGAAAATTTGGCGAGCCGACCAAATCTACATATTACCTAAAGCATTTTTAATGGACCTGGTGGGATTTTGCCTTGAACACAACATGCTAGAGTTGTGGCATTTTTAGGGTATTTGCCGCTTAGACCTACAGTAAAGCCCCTTTCACACGAGCGGGTTTTTCGCGCGGGTTCAATGCGTGATGAGAATGCATTGCACCCGCACTGAATCCGGACCCATTCACTTCAATAGGGCTGTGTATATGAGCGGGGATTTTAACGCATTAAGTGTGCGTTGCGTGAAAATCGCAGCAAGCTCTATATTGTGCGTTTTTCACGCAATGCAGGTCCCATAGAAGTGAATAGGGTTGCGTGAAAATCGAAGCATAGGCAAGCAAGTGCAGATGCGGTGCGATTTTCATGCATGGTTGCTAGGTGACGATCGGGATGGGGACCCGATCTTTATTATTTTCCCTTTTAACATAACCATGGTGATGGATCATGTGATGGATCATGTGATGGACCATGTGATGAGCGCAGTGATGTCTCCCAAGGTCCTTTTCTCCCAGGTCCTCAAAGAAGAAAAAAGAAGATAAGCCAGGCTGCGCGAACAAGTGGATGAGGTGAGTTTAATTTATTTTATTTTTTTTAACCCCTCCATCCCTAATTTACTTAGCATTCTGTATTAAGAATGCAATTATTTTCCCTTATAACAGAAATAATAAAATCTACACAACACCTAACCTAAACCCGAACTTCTGTGAAGAAGTCCGGGTTTGGGTCTGGGTACCAAACATGACTATTTTTCTGAGGCGCGTGCAAAACGCATTAAAGCGCTTTGCACTCGCGCGGGAAAATGCACAATTTTCCAGCGCGAGTGCAAAGCACCCGCATCTTATCCGGCCCTTACACGCGACGCCCGTGTGAAAGAGGCCTAAGGGCAGGGTTGGCCAACCTGAGGCTCTCCAGATGTTGCAAAACTACAACTCCCAGCATGCCCAGACTGCCAACAGCTATCAGCCAACAGCAGGGCATGGTGGGAATTGTAGTTTTACAACAGCTGGAGAGCCACAGGTTGGCCATGCCTGCCTAAGGGTATGTTTACATGACTAAAATCTGCCACAGATTAAGCAGTGGAAAACAGTTTTTTTTGCTGATAAATCTACATGCAAAACTCCACCAAATGTGTCCCAATTGACTTTAATGATAAAACTCTACATTGTGCACACTGTGTAAAAATGACACGTTATTTCTTTGAAACAGATTTGATTGTGGATTTCATTTAATTCAATGCGGAAGCAGAAAAAGCTCAACCAGAAACTGTTCTAAAACTATCTTTTCCCTTGTGGAAGCCTCCAACTTTTCAATCAGTGCTTTTTTCATAGTAAGCATTTTTTATCTATTGCCTTGCTTGTGCTTCATAAATCAATTGTCCCCCATTTTTTTATCGACCAGTTCTGGTGGTAACTTTATTGTTCAATTAATGCTTTTTCATAATAAGACTTTCCCCTGGTGATAGCCTCAAACATTTAAATCAGTGCTTTTTTCATAAGATATTTTATCTATTTCTGGGCTTACCTCCAAATGTAATGCTTATCTAGAAAAGTGACAAAGGAAAGGGAAACTAAGTATCTTTCACCAGGAACCTAGCTCTTTCTGGGTAACTACCCTTTAGCAGAGCATAGAAAATTTGCTTGGCTGCCTGAGTGGCCTTGGTTGGGGTGCTATTTCTCCTTATGGTGAGCGCCAAGTATATATGAGGATTATTGTAAGCTAACCAACTCTCCACTGGGTTTCTGCAAAAATATAAGAAAATTAGCACGCCTTACATCTGCCAGTAGAGATGAGCGAAGTTATGAAAAAGTCAATTCAGCTGCTTCACCGAATTTCATAAAGAAATTTCATTCATGAAAAAATTACTTCATCACGAAGCACATTTCATTGTATGTAGTGGGCGCAATGACGGGGAACGGCGATCACACCTCGCCCCGTCATTGAACCCCTCAGATGCTGCATTCATCGCTGATCATAGCATCTGAGGCTATCATTTAGGCCTTTCAGAGGTTAATCAGGGAAAAATAATACTAACCATATCCATTTACTCACGTAGAGGCCGTCGTGGCCATCTTGATTGAAGACACCGTGGAAAATATTTTACCACCATTTCAGGGAAAATTGATTAGTTACCATGAAGCGTGACGAAATTCGGCTTTGCGGCGAATCACATTTTTCCAGAAATTCGTATCAAAGTCAATTCGTTTGACTTTGATTCGCTCAACACTATCTGCCGGCATCTTATAGGCTTAGCTAATTTGAAAGCTAACTTGAATATCTTTCCCAGAAACCCAGAAGAGCATTGCCTGGCCTACAATACTCCACCCACATACTAGGCATATTAGACGCTCTCCCTCTCTCTGTATGAGAACAGAGAGCATTATATACCAATTTTCAGTGCAATTGAAGCATGTTTGTTTTTTTGAAAAATTTGCTGTTTTGGAAACAAAGCAAATTTTAAGAAATTTGATTGTCTCTACACTGGTACCTTGCAGCGCTGGGGTTTTAGGTTCAAAATCTCATGGAGTTTGTATGTTCTCCCTGTTTTTGAGTGGATTTCCTCCAGATATTCCAGCCCTGACTCAAAAAACATACTGATACGGAAATTAGATTGTGAGCTTCGCTGAGGACAGTGAGTGATAATACTTCCTGTAAAGCGCTGCAGAATATCACACCGCTATATAAATGAGTGAAATAAATGTTACATCTATTTGATATCTGTTCTTCTCATAGCTATCTATTTATGTATCTGTCATCTACTGTATCTCTCATATTTATCTATTTATCAATGAGAATTAAAGACTTTTCCTGCAAACAGCTATATTTTTTATTTGGCTTGCCACTTACAGGATAGCCTCATAAAATACTCACTCCCATTAGGTCATTTCATAAAAAAAAAATCTTTTTGTATTTTGTGTGTAACAGATCTGAATTCAGCTGGTACATAGAGATAGGTTCACACAATGTGTTTTTGGCCTTTAACTATAATACAAATGCATTTTTACACACAAGTAAAATATCATAACGACAAATGATAAAGTGAAGATGGCCATCACCCAGCGGGTAAACAGCTATAGTAATATCATTTCATGCCCTCCTGTTTTAATTGAGTTGTCAAGAAGTATAAAATACAATACTGCCAC
Source organism: Bufo bufo (assembly GCF_905171765.1). Taxonomy (NCBI): domain Eukaryota; kingdom Metazoa; phylum Chordata; class Amphibia; order Anura; family Bufonidae; genus Bufo; species Bufo bufo. The sequence goes on along the minus strand of NC_053392.1, from coordinate 72,204,693 downwards.
TAATTACAGTAATAACAATAATAATAATACATTTAATTATTCAAAGTAATAAATAGCTTTCTTTGGTATTCTCGTTTTAGAAAATGACTTTAAGATTTTATATGTTTCAATGTATTTAAACATCACATAAATTTACTAATCAACTAAAGAAAATGTATTTCTTCAGTTTCTTTTTTTTTAATACACCGTTTCGAAGCACATTTGCTTTGATGAAAAAAAAAAAATTATATATATATATATATAAATATATATACTGGGTATATAAAATATATATATATATATATATATATATATATAACTCTTCGTTATGATTTGTTTACTTTTTATTACATTAGTAATTGTTGCTGTTTTTTGTTGCTGTCTATTTCTGTTTTCCCTGCCTACTTTCCCTGACTACTTCTGTTGTCCCACCTTCTGTGAATTTGAACCCACCTGCATCATTGGGCCACTTTCACTTTTTTTTCAAGGCCACTTTAAGTTCCCAGTCTTCCCCTGGGATTGGTCATCAATATTGTACTCCTGGAAAACCTATTTAATCTCAAACCAGCTTTGTGATCATTGTGGATCTGGCCACAGGAATCCCCAGTAATCAGCTCCTAGGGAAACTGTGGCTGGGCATACATTTCTCCAGCAGTGGCCACTACAGGAGAAATGTAGTATGACATGTGGAACATTCAAATGAATGGCCAATCCTGACAGATGGAGGGTTGGTGAGAGTTGCCCTTCATTACCATGTCTGCACCCTGGTTTATAAACAGAGCTGGTCTTGGGAGATTTCATCGATTGCACTTGCTGAATATTATTTAGACATGGTATGTGAGCGACATGGGGCGGGAGGACAGGAGAAGTGGCGGTCTGAGAGGATGGTGGCCGCAGCTCTCACAGTGACTCTGGTCCTTTTCAGTGCTCCCTGGGCCACGCCTAGTTTGGATGGTGTGCAAGGCAGGAAAAGAGAAGGAGGAGGCATAGAGGGCGGAGTGGATGTTGATGCGGTGGTGTAGCTGCAGAATGATTGAGATATTAGTCTCGTTGCAGTCCAACAGTTAAATGGGGGCATATGGCTAGGATATGCCCCCGGCCCCATTGTCTGATTGGTGCGGTTATTTTCAGCAGCCCCATTAAAATGAATGGAGGGAGGCTGCGCATGCGCAGTGCACCCTCCATAACTTTTGGGGCTCCATTCTCAGTGTAGGTGCAGGTCCTAGAGGTCGGACCTGTACCTATCAGACAATGGAGTCATATCCTAGCGATATGCCCCCATTTTCTGTGATGGGAAAACACCTTTTACTGAAGAGTTTTCCAGCTTTTACATACACCCAGAAGACATGCAGGCACAGTTTCTTAAATGTGACCAACAGTTCCTGAGCCTTTGGATATTATGGACAATGCAGGCGTTCCCTGAGTCATTTTCCAGAAATGCCAATGCTATCTTTCCAATTCAGCCAAGTGGTGCTCAGCTGCGGGGTGCAGACCATATAACAGACTCTTGAGTAAGCCTGAAGCCTCTAGCCCAGCCAACATTGTGGAGTCCAGAAGCCTTAAACATGCATTCTCTGCGCAATCCAGCTGGATGTTAGGGGGGTGCCCCTGCACAGTCTAAGCCTATCCAATGAGTGCTGCCTGCTTCACATTGTAGGGATACAACCTCAACTGGTAAGAACCATCTGAACCTTAAAGGATAACTGTCATATTTTCCTAAAAAAATCTGTCAGCATATGTTACTGCTGCAGCAGCATTATGTATAAAGCAATCTTTTGTTTCTTTCCTTACCACTGTTTTCCTTGAGTTTTCACCCTTAGTTACGGCTGTTTTGAATCCTACATTATGAGGACCTTCTCAAGATGGCTCCTCTGCCAGTTCTCTGAGGCCAAAACTGCATTCCCTTAGGTCACATGCAAACTTGCTATAGCCAGCAGCTTCCTGCCAGCCAATCAGATTGGATTACTGAGACATACCCCCTCACTCTGAAGCCTAATGCAGGCATGCAGTGTGAAGGACCGCCCCTGCGTCTTCCTAGCCGGAGACAGATGAGCCATAGCAACGGTCTTTTAAGGTAACAGTGGAAAGGGACAGGGGACATTAATGAAAGCTGTTATTATAAGGTAATTACAGATCTTTTGGCAATCACTGACAGACTAACTCAGGTATACATGCCTAGCTCTAATAAAATAGCAAATAAAAAAAATATGACAGTTACACTTTAATAGCAACCTTGCTAGCAAATCATTTATGAATTCTAGCAGGACTAATAAATGAATGGCAGAACAAAGTCATAGATGCTCCAGAATTATTATTACAGGCGGAATGCAAGGAGTTACTAGAACAGACATCGAAGGAGAGGTGACAGCTCCTCTTTAAGTGATATACGTATGGTGCTATTAACATTGTGGCTTGGGGCTTATACTATTTTTGCAGTGTATGGTGTTGGCAGCACTGTATACACTGTTATTTAGTAGAGCACTGTTTTGGGCACCCTATTAAATGGTGGCAATTAATTAGACACTATATAGCCAATATTAGACACTATTTGTGTAGTGGATGACGGTACACCATACATGGGGTGTATACAGAAGGTACTACACAAAGCACTGTCCAATATAAGTTCACCCCTACTCAGAGTGGTGTCCAGTGCTGCCAACCTGAATTTTTCTGGACAAGTTATCCAAAGATCAGGGACAATAAACATTTTTTGTGGCCAAATTTGAAAAGTGCAATGAAAATGCCCCAAAATAGACATATTCTATTTTTGGCTGCTATTCACTGACTGTTAAAAAAAAAAAAAAAAAAAACAGCCATATGAATAGCTCCATCGACTTCAATTTGTTCTGAAAACAGCCATTGTGCGAAAGTACACTGTATGATATGTATACTTGTATAAGTACAAGTATGATACAGTTGCAAGAAAAAGTATGTGAACCCTTTGGAATTATATGGATTTCTGCATAAATTGGTCATAAAATGTGATCTGATCTAAGTCACAACAATAGACAATCACAGTCTGCTTAAACTAATAACACACAAAGAATTCAATGTTACCATGTTTTTATTGAACACACCATGTAAACATTCACAGTGCAGGTGGAAAAAGTATGTGAACCCTTAGACTAATGACATCTCCAAAAGCTAATTGGAGTGAGGTGTCAGCCAACTGGAGTCCAATCAATGAGATGAGATTGGAGATGTTGGTTACAGCTGCCCTGCCCTATAAAAAACACACACCAGTTCTGGGTTTTCTTTTCACAAGAAGCATTGCCTGATGTGAATGATGCCTCGCACAAAAGAGCTCTCAGAAGACCTACGATTAAGAATTGTTGACTTGTATAAAGCTGGAAAGGGTTAAAAAAGTATCTCCAAAAGCCTTGATGTTCATCAGTCCACGGTAAGACAAATTGTCTATAAATAGAGAAAGTTCAGCACTGCTGCTACTCTTCCTAGGAGTGACCGTCCTGTAAAGATGACTGCAAGAGCACAGCGCAGACTGCTCAATGAGGTGAAGAAGAATCCTAGAATGTCAGCTAAAGACTTACAAAAGTCTCTGGCATATGCTAACATCCCTGTTAGCGAATCTACGATACGTAAAACACTAAACAAGAATGGATTTCATGGGAGGATACCACAGAGGAAGCTACTGCTGTCCAAAAAAAACATTGCTGCACGTTTACAGTTTGCACAAGAGCACCTGGATGTTCCACAGCAGTACTGGCAAAATATTCTGTGGACAGATGAAACCAAAGTTGAGTTGTTTGCAAGAAACACACAACACTATGTGTGGAGAAAAAGAGGCACAGCACACCAACATCAAAACTTCATCCCAACTGTGAAGTATGATGGTGGGGGCATCATAGTTTGGGCCTGCGTTGCTGCGTCAGGGCCTGGACGGATTGCTATCATCAAAGGAAAAATGAATTCCCAAGTTTATCAAGACATTTTGCAGGAGAACTTAAGGCCATCTGTCCACCAGCTAAAGACAACAGCTAACTCAACAGAATATGGGTGTTGCAACAGGACAATGACCCAAAGCATAGAAGTAAATCAACAACAGAATGGCTTAAACAGAAGAAAATAGGCCTTCTGGAGTGGCCCAGTCAGAGTCCTGACCTCAACCCGATTGAGATGCTGTGGCATGACCTCAAGAAAGGGATTCACACTAGACATTCCAAGAATATTGCTGAACTGAAACAGTTCTGTAAAGAGGAATGGTCAAGAATTACTCCTGACCGTTGTGCGCGTCTGATCTGCAACTACAGGAAACGTTTGGTTGAAGTTATTGCTGCCAAAGGAGGTTCAACCAGTTATTAAATCCAAGGGTTCACATACTTTTTCCACCTACACTGTGAATGTTTACATGGTGTGTTCAATAAAAACATGGTAACATTTAATTCTTTGTGTGTTATTAGCTTAAGAAGACTGTGATTGTCTATTGTTGTGACTTACATGAAGATCAGATCACATTTTATGACCAATTTGTGTAGAAATCCATATCATTCCAAAGGGTTCACATACTTTTTCCTGCAACTGTATGTGCCTATAAATAAATATACTGATATGAATTCATTTATTTGCAGTTATAAGAATGTTACAGTCACATTGATCTGCAGAGGTATGACCCAACCTAAAAAAAGTCAAGGAAAAATCGATTTTTTTTTTCAAGGATACTGGAAAAAGTATTCTAATTGTATGGACTGTCTGGGAATTTCTGAACGGTCGTCAACCCTGGGGGTGTCCCTTGCAAAGGTAATCCTTCTACATTATAAAGTCCTATTCCCTAGGCAGTTGGAAAGGGCTTAACATAATTCTCCGACTAGGCTACATAAATTCATCATTGGCTACCATTGTCATTTCAGAAAGAAGGCAAAAACAACTAACAAACATCTGGAATAAAATAAAAAAATTTAGGGAAAATGTTGAATATTAATGATAAAATAAATTATCCTCGAAAAATAAACATGAAAGAAAATAAAATAAAAAATGTAAAAAAGTTGAAAGAAGCCCTAACAGAATTATAGCCGTGGACGGATTGTGTCTCTATATTTTATAAACTGCTACTTGTAAAGAGATGTCATAATAGGTTCAAGCTGGGGCGCTCGTACCAGTCGTAAACCATCGTTTCAGTAAGTTGGACTGATGAAAAAGCAACGTCCTGCCCCAGCGATGTAAGCGACGGCCATAAAGAGATTTGAAATGAGATCCATGTTTTTGGAAACAGATGTGTAAACTAAAATATGCCCTGAGAATTTTTCGCGGCTAACCAATGTAATAAGACTGCATAAATGACTGTATTAGATATCGGGGAGGGAACGCTCCCTAATTGAAGGCTGTGTTACCTCCACTTACAAGCTTTATGGGGTTCAGATCGCATGCGATGCCTGCTGGAGGGACGGAGACTTCAAAAGCTTCTTTCTTTATTATATAGAGGTTAATTTTTATATTTTAACGGAGCTCAATCTGTATCCACTCAGGTGCCATTGTTGATTAGTATTATTTAAAGGCCCTTTACTGGAATAGCAATTTCTACGTGATAATGGCTGTAACACCTTGGTGAATACTCCCCTTACAATGGTAAACCAGATGGTTACAGCTGGTAGTAAAACAATTTGATTGCTTCCATGGTCTGGTTTACTTTTTCATCACATGGCACCTGTAGTAGGGCACGGTTACACTGGAGCTAAGTGACTGAGCACTTGTACACTTTCCCACCATTAGAAAGAAACCGGCCTTAGGAAAATAGGTAGAAGCATGGGATTTATTGATGACCTCATTCACTAGGGAGTGCTACTCATTTTCCAAGCAGATTGTACAATGTTCTAGAATTACGAGGATCCTTGGTAACTATGTACACAGGGCTATACATTAGGGATTATTATCTAAGCACTTTACTATAGACACTGAGAGACTGCAGCGGGCAAGAAGCCAGAGCTGGATATCCACACATCCGCGTGTACTACTGTAGTAGTAAATGTGTGTGTGTAGGAGTGTATAGACACATAAATACAGATGTAGCAGAGCTGACCTTGACTTTGAAAGGGGTTTCCGAGCTCCTGATATCAATCCGGAATGATCAGGATAGGTAATTAATATCCAGTCAATGACGGTCCAACACTAGAGTTGAGCTAACCTGAACTGTAAAGTTCGGGTTCGTACCGAACTTTAGGTTTTTCGGCACCCGGACCCGAACCCGAACATTTCCGTAAAAGTTCGGGTTCGGTGTTCGGCGCACAGCAGCCAATCAACAAGCGTCATACTACTTGCCCCAAAAGGCCATCACAGCCATGCCTACTATTGGCATGGCTGTGATTGGCCAACTGCAGCATGTGACCCAGCCTCTATTTAAGCTGGAGTCACGTAGCGCCGCCCGTCACTCTGCTCGGATTAGTGTAGGGAGAGGCTGCAGCTGCTGTGAGGGAGAGATCAGGGAGAAATCTTATCAAGAACTGGTTTATGATCTACAGAAAAAGTGTTTTGTGGGTGCAGTGCACAATTTTTTTAAGCCTGCCCTGAGCCAACAACTGCTGAAAACTAACTTTTTTTTACTTCAGTTTGGCAATATCAATACATAATCGGCAGCCATTTTATGCAACGATAGTACACCCGCACTATCTATCTGCATGTCTGCTAGTCCAGAAATACAGCGTTTTGCTTACTGTGCTTAACCACCTCCGGACCGCCAAACGCAGATTCGCGTTCCGGAGGTGGCAGCCCTGCGCAGAGTCACGCATATATGCGTCATCTCGCGTGAGCCGAGATTTCCTGTGAACGCGCGCACACAGGCGCGCGCGCTCACAGGAACGGAAGGTAAGAGAGTGGATCTCCAGCCTGCCAGCGGCGATCGTTCGCTGGCAGGCTGGAGATGTGATTTTTTTAACCCCTAACAGGTATATTAGACGCAGTTTTGATAACAGCGTCTAATATACCTGCTACCTGGTCCTCTGGTGGTCCCCTTTGTTTGGATCGACCACCAGAGGACACAGGTAGCTCAGTAATATGTTGCACCAAGCACCACTACACTACACCCCCCCCCTGTCACTTATTAACCCTTTATTCACCCTTGATCACCCTTGATCACCCCTGATCACCCCATATAGACTCCCTGATCACCCCCCTGTCATTGATTACCCCCCTGTCATTGATCACCCCCCTGTAAAGCTCCATTCAGACGTCCGCATGATATTTACGGATCCACTGATAGATGGATCGGATCCGCAAAACGCATACGGACGTCTGAATGGAGCCTTACAGGGGCGTGATCAATGACTGTGGTGATCACCCCATATAGACTCCCTGATCACCCCCCTGTCATTGATCACCCCCCTGTCATTGATCACCCCCCTGTAAGGCTGCATTCAGATGTCCGTATGATTTTTACGGATCCACTGATACATGGATCGGATCCGCAAAACACGTACGGACATCTGAATGGAGCCTTACAGGGGAGTGATCAATGACGGAGGTGATCACCCCATATAGACTCCCTGATCACCCCCCTGTCATTTATCACCCCCCTGTCATTGATCACCCCCCTGTAAGGCTGCATTCAGATGTCCGTATGATTTTTACGGATCCACTGATACATGGATCGGATCCGCAAAACACGTACGGACATCTGAATGGAGCCTTACAGGGGAGTGATCAATTACGGAGGTGATCACCCCATATAGACTCCCTGATCACCCCCCTGTAAGGCTGCATTCAGATGTCCGTATAATTTTTACGGATCCACTGATACATGGATCGGATCCGCAAAACACGTACGGACATCTGAATGGAGCCTTACAGGGGGGTGATCACCCCATATAGACTCCCTGATCACCCCCCTGTCATTGATCACCCCCCTGTCATTGATCACCCCCCTGTCAGGCTGCATTCAGATGTCCGTATGATTTTTACGGATCCACTGATGCATGGATCGGATCTGCAAAACACATATGGACATCTGAATGGAGCCTTACAGGGGGGTGATCACCCCATATAGACTCCCTGATCACCCCCCTGTCATTGATCACCCCCCTGTCAGGCTGCATTCAGATGGCCGTATGATTTTTACGGATCCACTGATACATGGATCGAATCCGCAAAACACATACGGACATCTGAATGGAGCCTTACAGGGGGGTGATCACCCCATATAGACTCCCTGATCACCCCCCTGTCATTGATCACCCCCCTGTCATTGATCACCCCCCTGTCAGGCTGCATTCAGATGTCCGTATGATTTTTACGGATCCACTGATGCATGGATCGGATCTGCAAAACACATATGGACATCTGAATGGAGCCTTACAGGGGGGTGATCACCCCATATAGACTCCCTGATCACCCCCCTGTCATTGATCACCCCCCTGTCAGGCTGCATTCAGATGGCCGTATGATTTTTACGGATCCACTGATGCATGGATCGGATCCGCAAAACACATACAGACATCTGAATGGAGCCTTATAGGGGGGTGATCAATGACAGGGGGGTGATCACCCCATATAGACTCCCTGATCACCCCCCTGTCATTGATCACCCCCCTGTCATTGATCACCCCCCTGTAAGGCTCCATTCAGACATTTTTTTGGCCCAAGTTAGCGGAAATTATTATTTTTTTTCTTACAAAGTCTCATATTCCACTAACTTGTGTCAAAAAATAAAATCTCACATGAACTCACCATACCCCTCACGGAATCCAAATGCGTAAAATTTTTTAGACATTTATATTCCAGACTTCTTCTCACGCTTTAGGGCCCCTAGAATGCCTGGGCAGTATAAATACCCCACATGTGACCCCATTTCGGAAAGAAGACACCCCAAGGTATTCCGTGAGGGGCATATTGAGTCCATGAAAGATTGAAATTTTTGTCCCAAGTTAGCGGAAAGGGAGACTTTGTGAGAAAAAAAATATATATATCAATTTCCGCTAACTTGTGCCAAAAAAAAAAAATTCTATGAACTCGCCATGCCCCTCATTGAATACCTTGGGGTGTCTTCTTTCCAAAATGGGGTCACATGTGGGGTATTTATACTGCCCTGGCATTCTAGGGGCCCTAAAGCGTGAGAAGAAGTCTGGGATCCAAATGTCTAAAAATGCCCTCATAAAATGAATGTGGGCCCCTTTGCGCATCTAGGCTGCAAAAAAATGTCACACATGTGGTATCGCCGTACTCAGGAGAAGTTGGGCAATGTGTTTTGGGGTGTCATTTTACATATACCCATGCTGGGTGAGATAAATATCTTGGTCAAATGCCAACTTTGTATAAAAAAATGGGAAAAGTTGTCTTTTGCTGAGATATTTCTCTCACCCAGCATGAGTATATGTAAAAAGACACCCTAAAACACATTGCCCAACCTCTCCTGAATACGGCGATACCACATCTGTGACACTTTTTTGCAGCCTAGGTGGGCAAAGGGGCCCACATTCCAAAGAGCAACTTTAGGATTTCACAGGTCATTCACCTACTTACCACACATTAGGGCCCCTGGAAAATGCCAGGGCAGTATAACTACCCCACAAGTGACCCCATTTTGGAAAGAAGACACCCCAAGGTATTCCGTGAGGGGCATGGCGAGTTCCTAGAATTTTATATTTTTTGTCACAAGTTAGCGGAAAATGATGATTTTTTTTATTTTATTTTTTCCTTACAAAGTCTCATATTCCACTAACTTGTGACAAAAAATAAAAACTTCCATGAACTCACTATGCCCATCACGAAATACCTTGGGGTGTCTTCTTTCCAAAATGGGGTCACTTGTGGGGTAGTTATTCTGCCCTGGCATTTTAGGGGCCGAATGCGTGAGAAGTGGTTTGAAATCAAAATCTGTAAAAAATGGCCGGTGAAATCCGAAAGGTGCTCTTTGGAATGTGGGCCCCTTTGCCCACCTAGGCTGCAAAAAAGTGTAACACATCTGGTATCGCTGTACTCAGGAGAAGTTGGGCAATGTGTTTTGGGGTGTCATTTTACATATACCTATGCTGGGTGAGAGAAATATCTTGGCAAAAGACAACTTTTCCCATTTTTTTATACAAAGTTGGCGTTTGACCAAGATATTTATCTCACCCAGCATGGGTATATGTAAAATGACACCCCAAAACACATTCCCCAACTTCTCCTGAGTACGGCGATACCACATGTGTGGCACTTTTTTGCAGCCTAGGTGGGCAAAGGGGCCCACCTTCCAAAGAGCACCTTTCGGATTTCACCGGTCATTTTTTACACATTTTGATTTCAAACTACTTACCACACATTTGGGTCCCTAGAATGCCAGGGCAGTATAACTACCCCACAAGTAACCCCATTTTGGAAAGAAGACACCCCAAGGTATTCGCTGATGGGCATAGTGAGTTCATAGAAGTTTTTATTTTTTGTCACAAGTTAGTGGAATATGAGACTTTGTAAGAAAAAAAAAAAAATCATCATTTTCCACTAACTTGTGACAAAAAATAAAAAGTTCTATGATCTCACTATCACGGTCGGCGTGACTATCACATACGTGACACAGAGGGAGGGAACAAGGAAGGCCCTGCCCAAGTGAGAGGGAAGGTGGTGACCCCTGACTCACCTAGCGGCTGGCACCTGGCTGCCCTGACGTCCCTAGACGGGTTCCTCACCCGTACGCCGATCACGTGCCTAAAGCCCTGGCTTTCCCTAAGCTGAGCCCTAGATAGTGAACAGGGCGGTGGGAACACTAGCCCGCACCACTAGCTCTAAAGGAAAACACCAAGGGAAGGACAGACAATACAAACTCAACATATAATCCCAGGTGGGCGACAACAGGAGACAACAAGAAGCCCAACAGGGATCCGGAGGGTAGCACTCTGGAACGACAACCAGGATTCACAACTCCAGTGGGTCAGTATAGATGTCCAGGCAGGAAGCTCTATAACTGGCAACTAGAGAAGTGTGAGGGGAGAATATAAGGAGGTTGGGAGTGGCAGACAAGAAACAGCTGAGGAGGAGAAGCTACGGATCCCTGATTGAGACAAAAAGGATAGCAAGGCAAACACAGAAAACAATCACTAAGAAACAACGTGATCTTTAGATATAGAGCGCGCAGCCACCCGCTGCGACCTCCTGACCCCGGGTATAACGGAGTCAGACGTGGCTCTTGATACCCTCGTGACACTCACTATGCCCATCAGCGAATACCTTAGGGTGTCTACTTTCCGAAATGGGGTCATTTGTGGGGTGTTTGTACTGTCTGGGCATTGTAGAACCTCAGGAAACATGACAGGTGCTCAGAAAGTCAGAGTTGCTTCAAAAAGCGGAAATTCACATTTTTGTACCATAGTTTGTAAACGTTATAACTTTTACCCAAACCATTTTTTTTTTACCCAAACATTTTTTTTTTATCAAAGACATGTAGAACAATAAATTTAGAGAAAAATTTATATATGGATGTCGTTTTTTTTGCAAAATTTTACAACTGAAAGTGAAAAATGTCATATTTTTGCAAAAAAACTTTAAATTTCGATTAATAACAAAAAAAGTAAAAATGTCAGCAGCAATGAAATACCACCAAATGAAAGCTCTATTAGTGAGAAGAAAAGGAGGTAAAATTCATTTGGGTGGTAAGTTGCATGACCGAGCAATAAACGGTGAAAGTAGGGTAGGTCAGAAGTGTAAAAAGTGGCCTGGTCTTTAAGGGTGTTTAAGCTATAGGGGCTGAGGTGGTTAAAAAAAAAAATTTTTTTCATATATTGCACATCTGTGATTGCACTTGCATAGGTGACTGTCACATTTATACCACAAATAAGGCTTTTAGGATACTGTGGTGAAAAATCCCTCTGATATACTGCACATCTAGGATTACAAATGCATAAGGGACTGTCACATTTAGGCCACAAATAAGGCTTTTAGGATACTGTGGTTAAAAAAAAATCGTTATTAAGATTGAAAACGTTATTAGTATACTTGTCACGGATGAAGTTAGCAGATAGCTGGAACATATAAATAAACGACCGACTGGCTTAATCCCAAACTAAGGAGCCTATAGGTGAGCCCTATAAAACCCTAAGAGCTCTCCCTGACTGCTATGCACATGAAAGGGTCTGTATGGTAGACGATTGCATGCCCGCGTACCTAATAATGTGTGACACCTGAAAACCCTATAATAGTGAGAGGACACGACCACTGGCTCCCTGCACTTAATGCGGATGGAGTCAGGGTCACCTAGAACCAAACCAGCATGGAAATACAATAAAGTAAATGACTTATCTGAACAAACAGCAGAAGCAGCCTCCCGCAGTGAACACCTCATCCAGGAAGTAGTATAAACCGCAAAGTGAGGCAGTATGGGAGGGATTATAAAGGAAGACGATTAGTCGAAATAAGTGTCACCTGGCAGAAGGAAAGAAGATGAGAAAGTGAAACCAAAACAAAGAACATCATACAAGAGGTTGAGAAGAACGTCTGCCAGATCTTCTCACAGATCCCTCTATGGGTGGACTCCGGACACTCAGAGCCCACCTTCTCAGGATGAGACCTATGGAAAGCCCTGATGAGACGAGTGGCCTTAATGTCCGCCACTGGGACCCACATCCTCTCCTCAGGACCATAACCCTCCCAATGAACGAGGTACTGAAGAGAACCGCGGATAATGCGAGAATCCACAATTTTAGAGACCTGAAATTCAAGATTACCATCAACAATAATCGGAGGAGGAGGGTACAGTGGATTGGACATAAGGTTTTAATAGGGACTTGTGAAAAACATTATGGATCTTCCAAGTCTGAGGAAGATCAAGACGGAAGGCAATGGGATTGATGACGGACAAGATCTTGTAAGGCCCAATAAACTTAGGACTCAACTTCCAGGAGGGAACCTTCAGTTTGATATTCTTTGTAGACGACCACACCAGATCACCAACATTCAGCTCCGGACCAGGCACACGTCTCTTATCCGCCACACGCTTATATCTCTCACTCATCATCTTCAGATTACCCTGAATCTTTTGCCAAATAAATTACAAAGACAAGGAAAATCCCTCCTCATCAGGTAAACCAGAAGATCCCTCTCCAGAGAATGTCCCAAACTGCGGATGAAACCCATATGCACCAAAAAATGGTGACTTATCAGAGGACTCCTGGCGACGGTTATTTAAAGCAAACTCAACAAGGGACAAAAAAGAATAGCAATCCTCCTGATTCTCCGCCACAAAACAGCGCAGATATGTCTCCAGATTCTGATTGACGCGTTCGGTCTGACCATTCGACTGCGGGTGAAAAGCAGAAGAGAACGACAACCGAACCCCCAAGCGAGAACAGAAGGCCTTCCAGAATCTGGAAACAATTTGCATGCCCCTATCAGAAACGATGTCTGAAGGAATGCCATGCAATTTAACAATGTGATCAACAAACGCTTGCGCCAGCGTCTTAGCATTGGGTAACCCAGGAAAGGGAATGAAATGTGCCATTTTGCTAAAACGGTCCACTACCACCAGAATCACAGTCTTCCCTGAGGAACGAGGCAGGTCCATAATGAAGTCCATGGACAGATGTGTCCAAGGATGGGAAGGAATGGGTAACGGGAGGAGAGAACCCGATGGCCGTGAATGAGGCACCTTGGCACAAGCGCAGGTCTCGCAGGCTGCCGCAAAACCCTCCACCGTCTTACGAAGAGCCGGCCACCAGAATCTCTGAGCAATGAGATCCACTGTGGCTCTACTCCCCGGGTGCCCAGCAAGGACAGTATCGTGGTGCTCCTTAAAAACCTTGTGTCGTAAAACAAGAGGCACAAACAACCTCCTAGGAGGACAAAGATCAGGAGCTTCTGCCTGGGCTGCTTGAACCTCTGCCTCCAAATCAGGATAAAGAGCAGAGACGACCACCCCTTCAGCCAAAATGGGACCCGGGTCTTCAAAGTTCCCCCCTCCTGGAAAACAACGTGACAGGGCATCCGCCTTCACATTTTTAACCCCAGGGCGGAACGTAACAACAAAATTAAACCTAGAAAAGAACAAAGACCATCTGGCCTGTCTCTGGTTCAGACGCTTGGCCGATTCCAAGTAGGCCAGATTCTTATGGTCGGTAAACACGGTAATAGGGTGTCTGGCTCCCTCTAACCAATGGCGCCATTCCTCAAAAGCTAATTTGATGGCCAACAACTCCCTATCTCTCACATCGTAATTTCTCTCTGCAGAGGAGAGTTTCCTTGAGAAAAAGGCACACGGTCGCCGATTGGCAGAAGAGGTACCCTGAGATTAGACCGCACCCACACCCACCTCAGAAAGCATCCACCTCAACAATAAAAGGTAGAGAGACATCAGGTTGCACCAAAATGGGAGCGGAAGCAAAACTCTCTTTAATACTAGAAAAGGCTTTAAGCGCATCTATCGACCACGAGGAAAAATCCACCCCCTTTTTAGTCATATCAGTGAGTGGCTTAACAACAGAGGAATAATTCAAAATTAACTTTCTGTAATAATTGGCAAAACCCCAAAACCGCATCAGTGCCTTCTGATTCTCAGGAAGCTCCCAATCAAGCATAGCGCGGACCTTTTCAGGGTCCATCCGAAAACCAGAAGCAGAGAGAAGAAAACCAAGAAATTGAATCTCCGGAACCGCAAACACACATTTTTCCAGTTTAGCGTATAATTTATTCTCCTGCAGAATCAGCAAGACCTGAAATAGGTGGTCCTGATGAGTCTTGAAATCAGGAGAAAAAATCTAAATGTCATCTAGATACACCAGTACAAATTTCCCCATTAAATTATAAAAAATGCTGTTCACAAAATGTTGGAAGACGGCCGGAGCATTCATCTTCGTCTTCCATTCGTCCCCTTCCCTGACCCTGACTAGGTTGTATGCCCCTCTTAAATCCAACTTAGAAAAAACTTTAGCCCCAACAATCTGGTTAAACAGGTCCGGGATCAGAAGAAGCGGATATGGGTCACGAATCGTGATACGGTTCAGCTCCCTGAAATCCAGACAAGGTCTTAAAGAAGCATCTTTTTTCTTAACAAAAAAAAACCCAGCGGCAACAGGTGACTTCGAGGGTCGGATGTGTCCCTTTCTCAGGCTCTCATAGATATAAGTACGCATAGCGACTCTTTCAGGTTGGGAGAGATTGTATAGTCGTGATTTTGGCAGCTTGGCGCCTGGGATGAGATTAATAGGGCAGTCGTACTCCCGGCGAGGGGGCAACTCCTGGACACCACTCTCGGAAAACACATCCGAAAATTCAGAGAGAAAAGATGGCACAGTCTTGGTAGAAACCTCTAAAAGAGATGCCGTGAGGCAATTCTCTTTGCAAAACTCACTCCAACCATATATCTGCCCCAGGGCTGCAAAAAATGTATCCACCGATTGGTGGGGCCATGCCCCCACCGGCAGCGAAAAGGCCCAAGACTGAGCGTTATCCCTGAGCAGCGAGATGATGATCCCCACCCTCTGCTCCTTATCACCAGAGGAATGGGGAAGTAGGCGAAAATTGAGTTTGCAAGCCTCTCTAAAGCGAACAAAATTCTCACTAGCCCCGGAGAACGTATCCGGGAGCGAGATCTTAGGCTCGGAACAAACTCCATGAACGCCAGCAGAACCGGTCACCTGAAACTGAGACACAGTTTTACGGAGATCTGCTACCTTCAGCGAAAGACGTTGCATGCAGTCAATCAAGGCTGAAACCGGATCCATTCTTAAGACGGTTATGGCACTTTATAATGTCACGGATGAAGTTAGCAGATAGCTGGAACATATAAATAAAGGAGCGACTGGCTTGATCCCAAACTAAGGAGCTTATAGGTGAGCCCTATAAAACCCTAAGAGCTCTCCCTGACTGCTATGTACATGCAAGGGTCTGTATGGTAGACGATTGCATGCCCGCGTACCTAATACTGTGTGACACCTGAAAACCCTATAATAGTGAGGGGACACGACCACCGGCTCCCTGCACTTAATACGGACGGAGTCCGGGTCACCTAGAATCAAGCCAGCAAGGAAACACAATAAAGTAAATGACTTATCTGAACAAACAGCAGAAGCAGCATCCAGCAGTGAACACCTCATCCAGGAAGTAGTATAAACCGCAAAGTGAGGCAGTATGGGAGGGATTATAAAGGAAGACGATTAGTCGAAATAAGTGACACCTGGCAGAAGGAAAGGAGATGAGAAAGTAAAACCAAAACAAAGAACATCATACAAGAGGTTGAGAAGAACGTCTGCCAGATCTTCTCACAGAACTGGCGGTGACAATACTGTGGTGAAAAAAAAACTTTTTTTTCATATACTGCACAACTGTGATTACACGTGCATAGGTGACTGTCACATTTTGTCCAAAAATAAGGCTTTTAGGATACTGTGGTGAAAAAAAAAAACTTTTTTTCATATACTGCACATCTGTGATTACATGTACATAGGTGACTGTCACATTTAGGCCACAAATAAGGCTTTTAGGATACTGTGGTAAAAAACCCTCTGATATAGTGCACATCTGTGATTACACATGCATAGGTGACTGTCACATTTAGGCCACAAATAAGGCTATTAAGTTACTGTTGTTAAAAAAAAAACTTTTTTTCATATATTGCACATCTGTGATTACACATGCATAGGTGACTGTCACATTTAGGCCAGAAATACAGCTATTAGGTTACTTTTGTTAAAAAAAAACTTTTGGGGATATTCTGCACATCTCTGATTACACGTGCATAGGTGACTGTCACATTTAGGCCACAAATACGGCTATTAGGTTACTGTTGTTAAAAAAAAAAAATTCATATACTGCACATCTGTGATTACACGTGCATAGGTGACTGTCACATTTAGGCCACAAATAAGGCTTTTAGGATACCGTGGTGAATAATCCCTCTGATAATACTGCACATCTGTGATTACACGTGCATAGGTGACTGTCACATTTAGGCCACAAATACGGCTATTAGGTTACTGTTGTTAAAAGAAACCTTTTTTTCATATACTGCACATCTGTGATTATACTTGAATAGGCGACTGTCACATTTAATCCACAAATAAGGCTTTTAGGATACTGTGGTGAAAAGCCCTCTGATATAATGCACATCTGTGATTACACGTGCATAGGTGACTGTCACATTTAGGCCACAAATAAGGTTTTTAGGATACTGTGGTGAAAAAACCCTCTGATATAGTCCACATCTGTGATTACACGTGCATAGGTGACTGTCACATTTAGGCCACAAATTCGGCTATTAGGTTACTGTTTTTTAGTGCACATCTGTGATTACACTTGCATAGGTGACTGTCACATTTAGGCCACAAATACGGCTATTAGGTTACTGTTGTTAAAAAAAAACTTTTTTTCATATACTGCACATCTGTGATTACACGTGCATAGGTGACTGTCACATTTAGGCCAGAAATACAGCTATTAGGTTACTGTTGTTAAAAAAAAACATTTTTTCATATACTGCACATCTGTGATTACACGTGCATAGGTGACTGTCACATTTAGGCCACGAATAAGGCTTTTAGGATACTGTGGTGAAAAAAACACTTTTTTTCATATATTGCACATCTGTGATTACACGTGCATAGGTGACTGTCACATTTAGGCCACAAATAAGGCTTTTAGGATACTGTGGTGAAAAAAAACATTTTTTTCATATACTGCACATCTGTGATTACACGTGCATAGGTGACTGTCACATTTAGGCCACAAATACGGCTATTAGGTTACTCTTGTTAAAAGAAACCTTTTTTTCATATACTGCACATCTGTGATTACACTTGCATAGGTGACTAACATTAAAAGACAGAAACATGCAATGCGACAATAAACTGCAATATAGAGTACAAAATTGCATAATAATAACAAGTGCTACACTATAAGTGCGAGATACTTGGCAAATCGTTTTGTACAAAATTATTTGAGCCCGTCTGCCGAGCGTCAAGGCGATCTCTGTTAGACGGGTTCCTACGCTAAATTCTACCTGTTAGGTGCCATGACGGCTACCATACACTTCAGGGAGTGTAGGTTCCACGTACCTGCATTGAATACTACCTGTTAGGTGCCATGACGGCTACCATACACTTCAGGGAGTGCAGTTACACAGCAGGCCCACTCCACGACACCACCGGCGCCAAACGGCTACCAAGGATTGCAGTGAGAGTCCACAAACTATCTCACTCCTGGTGCCATGGCTTCAGTGAGTGAGGGGGAGCAGGCCTGACTATGTACTAACACTAATTTAAATCAGCCTATAGGGCAGACAGGATGGTCAGGAGTGCATGACTGAGGAGGCAGCCACACCTCCAGTACAAACTGCAAAGAAAAGCCAAAAAAGGGGGTCAGTCAGCACATACCAAACCGCAGTAGCACATTGCTATGGCAGGGAACAACATTAAAAGACAGAAACATGCAATGCGACAATAAACTGCAATATAGAGTACAAAATTGCATAATAATAACAAGTGCTACACTATAAGTGCGAGATACTTGGCAAATCGTTTTGTACAAAATTATTTGAGCCCGTCTGCTGAGCGTCAAGGCGATCTCTGTTAGACGGGTTCCTACGCTAAATTCTACCTGTTAGGTGCCATGACGGCTACCATACACTTGCATAGGTGACTGTCACATTTAGTCCACAAATAAGGCTTTTAGGATATTGTGGGCAAAAATTTTTTTTTTCATATACTGCACATCTGTGATTACACGTGCATAGGTGACTGTCACATTTACGCCACAAATAAGGCTTTTAGGATACTGTGGTGAAAAAAAAACTTTTTTTCATATACTGCACATCTGTGATTACACGTGCATAGGTGACTGTCACATTTAGGCCACAAATAAGGCTTTTAGGATACTGTGGTGAAAAGCCCTCTGATATACTGCACATCTGTGATTACACGTGCATAGGTGACTGTCACATTTAGGCCACAAATAAGGCTTTTAGGATACCGTGGTGAATAATCCCTCTGATAATACTGCACATCTGTGATTACACATGCATAGGTGACTGTCACATTTAGGCCACAAATAAGGCTTTTAGGTTACTGTGGTGAAAAAAAAACTTTTTTTCATATACTGCACATCTGTGATTACACGTGCATAGGTGACTGTCACATTTAGGCCACAAATACGGCTATTAGGTTACTGTTGTTAAAAGAAACCTTTTTTTCATATACTCCACATCTGTGATTATACTTGCATAGGCGACTGTCACATTTAATCCACAAATAAGGCTTTTAGGATACTGTGGTGAAAAGCCCTCTGATATAATGCACATCTGTGATTACACGTGCATAGGTGACTGTCACATTTAGGCCACAAATAAGGTTTTTAGGATACTGTGGTGAAAAAACCCTCTGATATAGTCCACATCTGTGATTACACGTGCATAGGTGACTGTCACATTTAGGCCACAAATACGGCTATTAGATTACTGTTGTTAAAAAAAACAACCTTTTTTTCATATACTGCCCATCTGTGATTACACGTGCATAGGTGACTGTCACATTTAGGCCAGAAATACGGCTATTAGGTTACTGTTGTTAAAAAAAAACTTTTTTTCATATACTGCACATCTGTGATTACACGTGCATAGGTGACTGTCACATTTAGGCCACGAATAAGGCTTTTAGGACACTGTGGTGAAAAAAAACATTTTTTTCATATACTGCACATCTGTGATTACACTTGCATAGGTGACTGTCACATTTAGGCCACAAATACGGCTATTAGGATACTGTGGTGAAAAAAACCCTTTTTTTTCATATACTGCACATCTGTGATTACATGTACATAGGTGACTGTCACATTTAGGCCACAAATAAGGCTTTTAGGATACTGTGGTGAAAAAACCCTCTGATATAGTGCACATCTGTGATTACAAGTGCATAGGTGACTGTCACATTTAGGCCAGAAATACAGCTATTAGGTCACTTTTGTTAAAAAAAACTTTTTTTGATATTCTGCACATCTCTGATTACACGTGCATAGGTGACTGTCACATTTAGGCCACAAATACGGCTATTAGGTTACTGTTGTTAAAAAATAAATAAATAATCATATACTGCACATCTGTGATTACACGTGCATAGGTGACTGTCACATATAGGCCACAAATAAGGCTTTTAGGATACTGTGGTGAAAAATCCCTCTGATAATACTGCACATCTGTGATTACACTTGCATAGGTGACTGTCACATTTAGGCCACAAATAAGACTTTTAGGATACTGTGGTGAATAATCCCTCTGATAATACCGCACATCTGTGATTACACATGCATAGGTGACTGTCACATTTAGGCCACAAATACGGCTTTTAGGATACTGTGGTGAAAAATCCCTCTGATAATACTGCACATCTGTGATTACACGTGCATAGGTGACTGTCACATTTAGGCCACAAATACGGCTATTAGGTTACTGTTGTTAAAAGAAACCTTTTTTTCATACACTGCACATCTGTGATTACACTTACATAGGTGACTGTCACATTTAGGCCACAAATAAGGCTATTAGGTTACTGTTGTTAAAAGAAACCTTTTTTTCATATACTGCACATCTGTGATTACACGTGCATAGGTGACTGTCACATTTAGGCCACAAATAAGGCTTTTAGGATACTGTGGTGAAAAGCCCTCTGATATACTGCACATCTGTGATTACACGTGCATAGGTGACTGTCACATTTAGGCCACAAATAAGGCTTTTAGGTTACTGTATTTTAGTGCACATCTGTGATTACACGTGCATAGGTGACTGTCACATAGAATGCAATACCCTACATCAGGGTTTTTATTCGCGGTTAATTATTTTTAACAGACTTAACTACTGTTTACTTTGCTTTGTAAACGCTAACTATGAGGCAAACATCTAATAAGGGACGCAGTCATGGTCATTGTGTTGGTGGAGCCTCTGGTGCAGGGAGAGAACGTGGCCATTCTGTCACAGCTACACGTCCTACTGATCCTACTACCTCAGGTCCCAGTAGCCGCCAGAATCTACAGCGATATTTGGTTGGGCCTAATGCCTTTCTAAGGATGGTAAGGCCTGAGCAAGTACAGGTGTTAGTCAATTGTGTGGCCGACAGTGGATCCAGCACGTTCACATTATCTCCCACCCAGTCTTCTGCAGAAAGCGCACAGGTGGCGCCTGAAACCCATGCCCATCAGTCTGTCGCATCACCCCCGTGCATATCGGTGGAACCTGTCTGAGCCTCAAGTCATGCAGCAGTCTCTTATGCTGTTTGAAGACTCTGCTGGCAGGGTTTCCCAAGGGCATCCACCTAGTCCTTCCCCAGGGGTGCAAAAGCAGAGCAGCCATCACCAAAACAGTTTGCCTGCTACTGGCCACCGTCACCAGGGACCGAGCACACCAAAGGCAGCTTCAAAGAGTTCCCTGGCATGGCACTTCTTCACACAATGTGCTGACGACAAGACCCGAGTGGTTTGCACGCTGTGCCATCAGAGCCTGAAGCGAGGCATTAACGTTCTGAACCTTAGCACAACCTGCATGACCAGGCATCTACATGCGAGACACGGGCTGCAGTGGAGTAAGCACCTTCAAAACCAAGAAAGGGCTCAGGCCCCTCCTGCTACCTCTTCTGCTGCTGCCTCAGCCTCTTCCTCTGCCTCTGGAGGAACGTTGGCACCTGCCACCCAGCAAACAGAGGATGTGCCACCAACAACACCACCTCCGTCACTAAGCATCTCAACCATGTCACACGGAAGCGTTCAGCTCTCCTTCTAACAAACCTTTGAGAGAAAGCGTAAATTCCCACCTAGCCACCCTCGATCCCTGGCCCTGAATGTCAGCATTTCTTTACTGCTGGCCTTTGAAATGCTGTCATTCAGGCTGGTGGAGACGGACAGCTTCAAACAGCTCATGTCGCTTGCTGTCCCACAGTACGTCGTTCCCAGCCGCCACTACTTCTCCAGGAGAGCCGAGCCCTCCCTGCACAACCAAGTATCGGACAAAATCAAGTGTGCACTGCGCAACGCCATCTGTGGCAAGGTCCACCTAACCACAGATATGTGGACCAGTAAGCACGGCCAGGGACGCTATATCTCCCTAACTGCACACTGGGTAAATGTAGTGGCAGCTGGGCCCCAGGCGGAGAGCTGTTTGGCGCACGTCCTTCCGCCACCAAGGATCGCAGGGCATTATTCTTTGCCTCCTTTTGCCTCCTCTTCCTACCCGGCTTCCTCCTCCTCTTCTTCCACCTCCTCATCCGGTCAGCGACAGACCTTCACCAATGACTTCAGCACAGCCAGGGGTAAACGTCAGCAGGCCGTCCTGAAACTGATGTGTTTGGTGGACAGGCCCCACACCGCGCAGGAGTTGTGGCGGGTTATAGAACAACAGACCGATGAGTGGTTGCTGCCAGTGGGCCTCAAGCCCGGCCTGGTGGTGTGCGATAATGGGCGAAATCTCGTTGCAGCTCTGGGACTAGCCGGTTTGACGCACATCCCTTGCCTGGCGCATGTGCTGAATTTGGTGGTGCAGAAATTCATTCACAACTACCCCGACATGTCTGAGCTGCTGCATAAAGTGTGGGCCATCTGTGCGCGCTTTCGACGTTCTCATCCTGCCGCCGCTCGGCTGTCTGCTCTACAGCGTAACTTCGGCCTTCCCGCTCACCGCCTCATATGCGACGTGCCCACCAGGTGGAACTCCTTCTTCCACATGCTGGAGGGACTGTGCGAGCAGCAGCAGGCCATAGTGGAGTTTCAGCTGCAGCACGCACGGGTGAGTCGCACTGCGGAACAGCACCACTTCACCACCAATGACTGGGCCTCCATGCGAGACCTGTGTGCCCTGTTGCGCTGTTTCGAGTACTTCACCAACATGGCCAGTGGTGATGACGCCGTTATCAGCGTTACAATACCATTTCTATTCTCCTTGAGAAAACACTTAGGGCGATGATGGAAGAGGATGTGGCCCAGGACGAGGAGGAGGACACTTTCAGGCCAGTCTTTTAGAAGTGGCTCAGAGGGAGATTTTTTGCAACAGCAGAGGCCAGGTACAAATTTGGCCTGCCAGGGCCCACTACTGGAAGACGAGGAGGAGGAGGATGGGGATGAAGCATGTTCACAGCGGGGTTGCACCCAACGCAGCTCGGGCCCATCACTGGTGCGTGGCTGGGCGGATACGGAGGACGCAGACGATACGCCTCCCACAGAGGACAGCTTGTCCTTACCTCTGGGCAGCCTGGCACACATGAGCGACTACATGCTGCAGTGCCTGCGCAACGACAGCAGAGTTGCCCACATTTTAACGTGTGCTGACTACTGGGTGGCCACCCTGCTGGATCCCCGTTACAAAGACAATGTGCCGTCCTTAATTCCCTCACTGGAGCGTGATCGGAGATGCGCAACTACAGGCGCACGCAGGTAGACGCGCTCCTGAGAGCATTCCCGACTGACGCCGGGGGACAAGTAGAAGCACAAGGCGAAGGTAGGGGAGGAGGAAGAGGTCGCCAACGCAGCTTTGTCAGCGCCAGCACCTCAGAAGGCAGGGTTAGCATGGCCGGCATGTGGAAAAGCTTTGTCACCTCGCCGCAACAACCGGCCCCAACTGCTGATATGAAGCGTGTTAGCAGGAGGCAGCATTTGAACAATATGGTGGAACAGTACCTGTGCACACGCCTACACGTACTGACTGATGGTTCTGCCCCATTCAACTTCTGGGTCTCCAAATTGTCCACATGGCCAGAGCTTGCCCTGTATGCCTTGGAGGTGCTGGCCTGCCCTGCAGCCAGTGAACTCTCTGAACGTGTATTTATCACGGCAGGAGGTGTCATTACAGACAGACGCAGCCGGCCTGTCCACAGCCAACGTGGACAAGCTCACGTTCATTAAAATGAACCAGGCTTGGATCCCATAAGACTTGTCTGTGCCTTGTGCAGAATAGACATTTATACCACCATCAAACATACATTCTTGTACTCAAGTCAAGTGCAATGATTCTTTGTTTTATTTATTTTTTATTTGTCCCAATATTTTGGGGGCTACCTACCCCCTGCTGTGCCTGGGTGACATGGGCCTCGTTCTCTCAAAATCCTCTGTTCTATTGCTGGGTGACATGTACCCCCTTTTGCTGTGAATGAACCCCTGCTCTGCATTGCTGACAGGGATCTAAATTTAGTAAAAACACCTATTACTGATGGGAAGATGCGCGACTACAAGCGCACGCTGCTGATAGCATTCCCACCTGACAGAGGGGGCACAGTGGAAGCACAAGGCGAAGGCAGAGGAGGAGGAAGAGGTCGCCAACGCAGCTGGGGCACCGCCAGCACCTGAGAAGGCAGGGTTAGCATGGCCAAAATGTGGAAAAGCTTTGTCAGCCTTGGAGGTGCTGACCTGCCCTGCAGCCAGTGTATAGTGTGAACGTGTGTTTAGCACGGCAGAGAGCATTATCACAGGCCACAGCCAATGTGGACAAGCTTACGTTTATTAAAATGAACCAGGCATGGATCCCACAGGACTTGTCCGTACCTTGTGCAGAATAGACATTTATACCAGCCTCAACCATCCATTCTTGTACTCAAGTGCACTTATTCTTTGTTTTATTTTGTTATATGTCCCAATATTTTGGGGATACCCCAATTTAAAAATAAAAAATAACACAAATCAGTGTTGGCTACTTATTCCTCCTTCACCGCCACGTCAACCTACACCGCCACATCCACCCATCCACTGCCTCCTCAACCTCCTACTCCTAGATCCAGATTTTTTTTTTGTATTTTTTGTCATTTCCCTATTCACATTTGTTTGCAGAACAGTTGCCATGCTCTTAAGAACATTTTGATGCTTTTTGCAGCCCTCTAGCCCTTTCCAGGACTATTTTAGAGCCATTTTAGTGACCAAAAGTTTGGGTGCCCATTAACTTCAATGGGGTTCGGAACATCCAGTTGTCCGCTCAACTCTATCCAACACCCCTCACCTGTTCCCTGTAGACTTTGTCACAGGAACTAGCACTTTGAATGGAACAGGAAGCACAGCTCTGTTCAAAGTGCAGTGTCCATGCTGAGTTACTGCAGCTCAGTTAACAATGAAGTGAATGAAAGCTCAGTTGCAGTAACCCGGCATGGCCACTAAACTTTGAATGGAGCTGTGCTTCCTGTTCCATTCAAAGTGCTAGTTCCAGCTCCAAAGTCTACAGGGAACATCTGATTGTTGGGGGTGCGGAGTGTTGGACCTTTACTGATCAGATATTAATGACCTATCCTGAGGAAAGGTCATCAACATCAGGATCCTGGAAAACCCCTTTAACTATTTCTCTTATCTGCTATTTCTACATATTCTATGAGTTTTGATGTATTCCTTGTTGTCTAGTGAGTTGGTATATCTGAATAAGGTTTAGAATGAATTTCTCTGTGATGTCAAATTACTCGGCTCTACTACATTTGGGGTGGCCCCCACGACCTTGGAAACCTGTGCAGGTCTCCACCACTGAGCAACCCTGCCAGACAGGTTCTTCCAGTGGGGTTATTCAAATGGCATCTGAAAACCAGGTGCAAGGGAGTTACCTTGTGGACTGCTGTCTAATCTTGGCTTTCCAAGCATCCTGATGTGATGCAATGATGTCACGTGGCTACATGTGGCCACAGCCAGCTCAGCCAAGGGCCACCTCACTTAAATATAGCCATGATAAAACATCAGTCCCAGAGGTATTATGGAAACCTCTACCACATATTTGCTCAATGGCCTCCACCTAGCTTAAAGAGTTTCTCTGGTTTCATAATTAAAATGTTTTATCTACTCAGAATACCCCAAGCACTGCATATTTTTGACCCATACCCGGTTTTCATGTCAGCACTTTCCTTCTCCTGTTCTCAGCATCAAGGCATCCTGGCAGGATGTTTACATGTAGAACTTCTTATTTTTCTAAACTTCCTGCTGGGTTTTCTAATCAAATCCAGCATGCTTTGCTCTGCAACGTTTCATAAGACTTGCTCTGCTGAGCTAACATGGAGAGGGGAGGTGTCAGGGGCATGAATACTGCAAAGGGAACAGTGTGGCAGGTAGAGCAAGTCCTGAGCACAGCATTGTGAATTTGGTCAGAAAACCCAACAGGAAGCTGATGAAAACAGGATTTTCTGCATGTAAACATCTGCCAGGATGCTGTGATGCCAAAAACAGGGGAAGGAAAGTGCTGACATGAAAAACGGGTATATAGGGCAAAACTCTGCAGTATTTAGGGTACTCTGGGCAGATCAAAAAATCAATTATGAATTTGACTAACACTACTGCCCTTGTCTGTCGGGGTAGAGTCAGAAGCTACCCACACACTTTAGACTCATATTAAACACACATTCTCAGCAGGTTCAGCCAACAATACAATAATGCGTATGGGGACCTTTATTGTGTGTGTGTGGGGGGGTGATCATTCTGCAGTGGCCAGGTACGGGTTGTTAATGTTCTGTATTTGTCGTGACGCCAATTGCAGCGTGTGCAGGGTACTATCCCAGGGCACTTCCAAGGTGTTATAATGCACTTCCCAGATTAGGAATGCCAGAGTGGTGTAATGGCTTATAATGTCTCTATAGGGTGGTGATAATTGTGTCAACGGTGTCTCCTACCTGGGTACGGCTGGACTCCTGGCTCCTGGCTCACTTGCAATGCATTTGAGTGTAGTGATAGTAGGAGTAAAAGAGGAATTTTGCAGCAGAAATGATGTCCAGACCTTGAGATGAAGTTCAACCGTTTCTTTACTGAAGATAACTTTCATCCAAGCAATGTACAGCTTTGGTCTCTGGTCCCAGCAGGTTTTAGCAATCATTGGCAGGAATGAGTGCTTCTGCTTTAAATCTGGAGCTTGCAGGATAAGTCGTCTGCTTGGTAGCTCTGTACTTGTAGCAGGAATTAATCTTCTGCACTTTTCTATAACTTTTGCTTTGTGGGCACAAATTAGCTGAGGAGGAATGGCTTCTCTTATGTCTCTGGACTTATCTGTAATGACCGGCGACACGCACAGGGAGGGAAAAGGGAAAGCCCTGCCCAAGGGAGAGGGAAAGGTGGTGACCCTGACTCACCTTGCGGCTAACACCTGACTGCCCTGACGTCCCTAGACGGGTTCCTCACCCGTGCGGCGATCACGTGCCTAAACCCTGGCTTTCCCTAAAATGAGCCCTAGATAGTGAACGGGCCGGTGGGATCGCTAGTCCGCACCACTCACACTAAGAGGGAAACACCAGGGAGGGGACAGACAATACAGACAAACACATACACCCAGGTGGGCGACCACAGCAGACCATAAAGGTGTAACAGGGATCCGGAGGGTAGCGTTCTGGACCAACAACCAGAGAACGCAGCAACACAGCTCCAGAGGGTCAGTATAGAAGTCCAGGCAGGAAGCTCTATATCTTGCAACCAGAGGAGTGTGAGAGGGGAATATAAGGAGGTTTGGGAGTGCTGGACAAGGAACAGCTGAGGAGAAGGAGCTACGGATCCCTGAGTGAGCCAAAAGTGTTTGCAAAGCAAACCCAGAAAGCTACCACAAGGAAACAGCCCTATCTTACATAGAACGCGCAGCCAACCGCTGCGACTTCCTGACCCCGGGTATAACGGAGTCAGGCGTGGTTCTAGACACCCTCGTGACACTATCTCTCAGATGATTTCTCAGGGGTTGCTTTCTTCCTGGAACTCTGGAGGTTGTCTTGTAGTTTTCTGCTTCTTCATCCAGCTGAGGCTGAAGGAGCTCAGACTGGGAATATGACTAAGTCTCAGACCGAGACTTTACCCTTGCTGTCTTCCCTATACAGGGGGTAACTAGATCTGGATCTAACTGTTTTTTTCCTCCTTTGCTGCAGCAAGACAGAATCCTCCACCTCTCTCCAGCACGGGGCAGAATAGAACAGGACTGTTCCACTCTGAACTGCCATAACATTAAAACTATCTCTACCAATGATGCTGCCACCTGGCGATATACCAGGAAAATGACCTGAACAATGGTATTTAACATAGGTTTTAAATGCACATTTGAGGAGAACATAAACAAAATCACATCAGATGACAATATACAGGCTCTTAGTACATAGTAGCGGGGTAGAGGTGTGTAGTAACACAACTCTGGGGTGTTACAATTCTTCCTGCTTTTATGGTCTTTGACTGTTTGCCTGTTTGCTCCTTTTTGTGTGGTGTTTGGTAGACCACTACAAGCAGGGCGGCCACCTTAGGGTTTCATGGGGAAAAAAAATCATCCCCCACATAGATATTATCACCCCGATGGTCATTACTATTTGAGATTATTTAAAGTGGTTGTCTGGTTTGATATATATTGAAGAGCTAGACTCAGGATAGGTCATCAATATCAGATTAGCTGGGGTCAGAATCCTAGCACCCCCGCCAATCAGCTGTGTGAAGAGAACACAGCACTCCTGCGAGCACTGCATTCTCTTCAGTTTACCTGCTTGCATAGGAAACTAGGCAACCCCTTTAATATGAATGTAATATTCCTTATTCCATATAATTTTTTTGTATTTCCTGTAATCTTTAAGTGCTCTTTATATCATTAGGCTTTACACATTTTCCCCATGCCCTTTTTGTCCACCTGCTCCTTACCTCCTACACAGGTGTACAGCGCTGCCTCCTATCTTAGGCTACTTTCACACTTGCGTTCGGGGTTCCGCTTGTGAGTTCCGTTTGAAGGCTTTTACAAGCGGCCCCGAACGGATCCGTACAGCCCCAATGCATTCTGAGTGGATGCGGATCCGCTCAGAATGCATCAGTCTGGCTCCGTTTGTCCTCCGCTCCGCTCAGCAGGCGGACACCCGAACGCAGCTTGCAGCGCTTTGGTGTCCGCCTGGCCGTGCGGAGCCAAATGGATCCGTCCAGACTTACAATGCAAGTCAATGGGGACGGATCCGTTTGACGTTGACACAATATGGTGCAATTTCAAACGGATCCGTCCCCCATTGACTTTCAATGTAAAGTCAGGAGTCCCCTATTAATATACCATCAGATCGGAGTTTTCTCCAATCCGATGGTATATTTTAACTTGAAGCGTCCCCATCACCATGGGAACGCCTCTATGTTAGAATATACCATCGGATTTGAGTTAGATCGTGAAACTCAGATCCGACCGTATATTCTAACACAGAGGCGTTCCCATGGTGATGGGGACGCTTCAAGTTAGAATATACTGAGAACTGTGTACATGACTGCCCCCTGCTGCCTGGTAGGTGCTGCCAGGCAGCAGGGGGCAGACCCCCCCTCCCCCCCCTGTATTTAACTCATTGGTGGCCAGTGCAGCCCACCCTCCCTCCCTCCCCAGTATTAAATGTGACCAGTGCGGCCCCCCTCCCTCTATATTTATTGGTGGCCAGTGCAGCCCCCTCCCTCCCCAGTATTAATTGTGACCAGTGCGGCCCCCCTCCCTCTATATTCATTGGTGGCCAGTGCGGATTCCCAGTATTAAATGTGACCAGTGCGGCCTCCCCTCTTCCCCCCCTAATTAAAATCACCCCCCCCCCCATCATTGGTGGCAGCTGAGAGTTCCGATCGGAGTCCCAGTTTAATTGATGGGGCTCCGATCGGTTACCATGGCAGCCAAGTAGGAGGAGCTCCCGGCCGGTCACAGACATTGCAGCTCGCAGGTAAGTATAATGTTTCTATTTATTGCTAAGTAACCATGGCAGCCAAGACTGCAATAGCGTCTTGGCTGCCATGGTAACCGATCGGAGCCCCAGCGATTAAATCGGAACTCTCCGCTGCCACCAATGATGGGGGGGGGGGGGGCGATTTTAATTAGGGGGGGGGGGGAGAGTGGAGGCCGCACTGGTCACATTTAATACTAGGAATCCGCACTGGCCACCAATGAATATAGAGGGAGGGGGGCCGCACTGGTCATATTTAATGCTGGGAATCCGCACTGGCCACCAATGAATATAGAGGGAGGGGGGCCGCACTGGTCACAATTAATACTGGGAGGGAGGGGGGGCCGCACTGGCCACCAATGAATATAGAGGGAGGGGGGCCGCACTGGTCACATTTAATACTGGGGAGGGAGGGAGGGAGGGGGAGCCGCACTGGCCACCAATGAATATAGAGGGAGGGGGGCCGCACTGGTCACATTTAATACAGGGGAGGGAGGGGGTCTGCCCCCTCCTGCCTGGCAGCACCTGATCTCTTACAGGGGGCTATGATTCGCACAATAATTGTGCGGATCACAGCCCCCTGTAAGAGATCGGGTGCTGCCAGGCAGCAGGGGGCAGTCATGTACACAGTTCTTTTAGTATATTCTAACTTGAAGCGTCCCCATCACCATGGGAACGCCTCTGTGTTAGAATATACTGTCGGATCTGAGTTTTTACGAAGTGAAAAATCAGATCTGTAAAAACCAGTTATGCAGACGGATCCGTTCTGAACGGATGCAAGCGTTTGCATTATAGGAGCGGATCCGTCTGTGCAGACACCAGACGGATCCGCTCCAAACGCAAGTGTGAAAGTAGCCTTAGAAGTCATGCCATGGAAAGGATGGAATTTGCAACAAATGAGGCTATATGAAGGATGCTAACAGCGGGAGAAGAGTGCTGATTTTGTGGGAGGCACTGACTTGTTCATTCTTACATTTCTGTAATAAGAGTGGCAGTATCATGAAGCGGATATAGATAATAGAACCCCTAGTGGTCAATAGGATCTCGGAAGTTATGACATGCAGAGGGATCTGGATAGACTGGAGGCTTGGGCAGATAAGTGGCAGATGAGGTTTAACACTGACAAATGTAAGGTTATGCACATGGGAAGGAATAATGCAAGTCACCCGTACATACTAAATGATAAAACACTGGGTAACACTGACATGGAAAAGAACCTAGGAATTTTAGTGAACAGCAAACTAAGCTGTAGAAACCAGTGTCAGGCAGCTGCTGCCAAGGCCAGTAAGATAATGGGTTGCATCAAAAGGGGCATAGATGCCCGTGATGAGAACATAGTCCTGCCATTTTACAAATCACTAGTCAGACCACACACGGAGTACTGTGTACAGTTCTAGGCTCCTGTGAACAAGGCAGACATAGCAGAGCTGGAGAGGGTCCAGAGGAGGGCAACTAAAGTAATAACTGGAATGGGGCAACTACAATACCCTGAAAGATTATCAAAATTAGGGTTATTCACTTTAGAAAAAAGACGACTGAGGGGAGATCTAATAACTATGTATAAATATATCAGGGGTCAGTACAGAGATCTCTCCCATCATCTATTTATCCCCAGGACTGTGACTGTGACGAGGGGACATCCTCTGCGTCTGGAGGAAAGAAGGTTTGTACACAAACATAGAAGAGGATTCTTTACGGTAAGAGCAGTGAGACTATGGAGCTCTCTGCCTGAGGAGGTGGTGATGGTGAGTACAATAAAGGAATTCAAGAGGGGCCTGGATGTATTTCTGGAGTGTAATAATATTACAGCCTATAGCTACTAGAGAGGGGTCGTTGATCCAGGGAGTTATTCTGATTGCCTGATTGGAGTCGGGAAGGAATTTTTTTCCCCTTCAGTGGGGAAAATTGGCTTCTACCTCACAGTTTTTTTTTTGCCTTCCTCTGGATCAACTTGCAGAATAACAAATGTCTTTTTTTGGCCTTATAAACTATGTTACTATGTTACTTTTTTACTACAGTAGAGTAATAGATAAACCTACAGCGGAACAAAAGAGTCTTAAACGGCAATGTATATAATTTATTTTTTATTTTTTATTGAATACATGAATATAAAAGCATTTAGATAACAAAACACACACAAAAAGTGTGATACCTCCCGGCAGACAGAGCATGCATGAGCTAATCAGTACAAAGTGAGCACATATGAGGAGAGCCTGCAAACGGCTGAGTACTAAATAATTTGTAAAGTGCTAAGTGCAAAAAGCTTACAACCTACAAGAGCAGGAACCAATCAAAGATCTATAATGGCACCACACAAAGTATATGCATAACAATGAACGTGAAGTGGACACATACAAGAAAGGCCTACAAATATCTATGTACTAGACAGTTGTAAAGTGCCAAGTGGAGCAAATGTATAGCCTACAGAACGCAGAGACTAATCAAGATTTTATAATAGCGCCCACATTAAATAAAACATATGCACATACTGTGATTATAGCTTGCCCATAATAATGCTGTCACCACCAGGAGGACCACACTCCCCAACGCGCATTTCGGCGGAAACACCTTCTTCTGAGGGCGTCTTTTTTCGCCCTTATAAACTATGTTACTATGTTACTTCTCTACTACAGTAGAGTAGTAGTAACAATTCTACTATTACTACTACAGTGCTAATGATTTTAGTATAAATACTATAAATAATGTATAGTGTCTTTACTGCCTTTCATAGGTTCTGTTGGAGCTCATTCTTTGACCTCTTAGGTTTTACCTAATCCAATCTCCTTTCTCCAATGTTCAGAATAGCAGTTGATGAAATCTTAATAAAATAGTGATAGTAAAATCACAATACTGTCAAAAGGCAGTTTCTGCCAGGCATTTTGCTTGCTCCTGGTGGAAGTCCAGCATTTGTTCTACTTATGTTTGATTCCTGTCAGCTTCCTCCAGATAAACGTACAACTTGAAGGGAAAGCTTGCCCTGAGATGCTCCAACACCCCAGGTGAGCATGCTTCTTTCAAAACACTATTCTTTTTCATTGTATTCTTTGTATTACTGGAAATATCAATGAATCTGGTGACCTTAAGGGGTGTTCAAGAAAATTATAAAGTAAAATTTTAATTAAAATAGGTCTCCCTGTACTTTCATATGTTTAATATATTATCTATGCACAGATCTCAGTAAAAGGACAGAAGCAAATTCATAAGTGAGATATGTGTACACAGACATCCCGTAGACAAAACATTCATATGAGCATCTTAGGCTACTTTCACACTGGCGTTTTGGTTTCCGTTTGTGAGATCTGTTCAGGGATCTCACAAGAGGTCCAAAACGGATCAGTTTTGCCCTGATGCATTCTGAATGGAAAAGGATCTGCTCAGAATGCATCAGTTTGCCTCCGATCAGTCACTATTCCGCTCTGGAGGCGGACACCAAAACGATGCCAGCAGCGTTTTGCTGTCCGCCTGACGAAGCGAAGCCAAACGGAATCGTCCTGGCACACAATGTAAGTCAATAGAAAATGGATCCGTCCTCCATTGACTTTCAATGGTGTTCAAGACGGATCCGTCATGGCTATAGAAGACATAATACAACCGGATCCGTTCATGATGGATGCATGCGGTTGTATTATTGTAATGGAAGCGTTTTTGCAGATCCATGACGGATCCGCAAAAAACGCTAGTGGGAAGGTAGCCTAAGAGAGTCACTTCTTGGTGTGTGGCCTTTGACATTGTACCCCCCTCCAGGAGCACACAATACAGTTCAAAGGAACAGAGTAATGGCTTCAAAAAGTAGCCATCGCAGTCCCAACTGGGCACACAACTTGGTGGTTAAAGATTTTGGCACATGGCTTGATGACTGCAGGGTCTAATAGGCACACACCTTAGTTACAATAATGGCGCACAACTTGATGGTTACGGTCTCTGTTAAAGAGGTTGCCTAGTATGTGATTTTTTTGTAAAGACTATGAATGCATTAAAATAACACACAAACTTAAGGGTCAAACTATTTGTCTGCCCCAAATACATAAAATAATGAAACTAGCAGTGTCAGGAATATGGATTATCATTTATTGGCAGCCATGATTGTCAGTTGATTCACCTTTTAGCATGTACACAGGGAGTGTACATGCAAAATAAGTTCTCACCCCCCATCCATCTGATGTCAGCTAGCAAGGGAGAAAGCCCCAGGGGTCCAGGCTTCAAGGAGGCCCCAGGTGGATAAAGTCACGTCTCAACCAGCCAGTTTGGAGGCAAGCTAATCCTGCAGGAAAACCCCCAGCAGAAGGTCCCAGCTCTTGCCCAGGATCAATGATACCTCCCAGACATGTTGGCACCTACATTTCATAAGGAATTGTGAATCGTCCATTCATCCCAGGCATACTTCGGTTATATTTTTGCGATCCTGGGGCAAAGCTGAACATCCACATAGTCCTGGCTTGAGGCTAGGATGCCCGGGAGGGAAGATATACATAACCCCCCACAAAAACCACATATCGGCACCGTGTTTGGACTCTAGTTGTAGCCGGAACCCAGGTGGATCAATTGGGCCCGGAACCATCTTCCTGTGACATTCTGGTCTGGGGCTATGAGCCCTAAGGGGTTTTATGGGTCATTTGCTGCCAGCACCAGAGAAGGAGGAGGGGACCCTACCCCTAGGCGGGGAGGGGAGCGGCCAGCTACAGGTCAAAGGCCCATGCAAGCCAGCGGGCGGTGTCTTTTCTTAAGGGGGTCACATCGTGCCAATGTGTTTGGAGAGACCGCGAACCAGCTGACCTCACTGCCCCCACGTGACTGCAGCCAAGGACTATTCCACCATTATAACCCCAAAGGAACTTTCATCTTACCCGGTAACTGACTTTTGCTCTGCTTTACCCTATTGTACATATATCACCTGTATCTGTAACCTCAGACCACTGTATATATTCTGGGTGTATAATGTTATATCTAGTGTGCCCTTATATAAATATATAATTTAATCTTGTGCTGTCTTGTATCTCGATCACGAATCCCCACGTCCGTGTTTCGGCCTAGTTATAAGCTACCGCGGGTTGGCTTCTCACCCTATATAATCCCGTTAGCGGACCGGGCTTATATCAAACGAGAAGCTGGTGGCAGATTTCCCGGGCTGAGGAGGCGCTGTTTTCACTACGGCAGTGAAAAGACTCTCTCAGCTTGTTGCTTCTCTGTGCCCGCGTGGACAGGAGGTGTCTGTGTAAACTGTACCAAGCTGACCTTACCTGCTCCGCTGGAGGGCGTAACGTCACGCTTTAGTAACCCGTGACCATACCACAGCTCGTGAGCTTGACGTAGGCGACATCAAGCGGGCACGAGGTCTGGTATTCGTCACAAGCAGTATTCACCCATTTAAGCTGCTGCTGATCTAGAGTTCTTGACACCCTAATCCAAGCTAGACTCTGTTGATTTCTAGACATCTAATCACAAGAAGTGACCATTGCGCCCAATCATTGGTATCAGCGGTATCCACTATATAGAAATTCGTTATAGTGTACAACTCCTTTAATCTCACAGAGCCACCTATGGTACGAGGTTCACACAGAACCTCTCTGTGGGCCTAGTAAAGTTTTGATATCTCAAGATGGAGTAGCACACCTTTCAACTGCCTTGGTACAACATGAACTGGTTCACAACCACTTGTAGGATTCCAAGTGCCTTCTTCACCAGTCTGGGCTGTCCCTGGCAGACCAAAGCAACAGCAACAGTCTGATGTAGGATCATGGTACTGGAAGCAGCCCACAACCAGGATTCTCAGGGTTTTTGTCTTTACAGAATTTTTCCTATGCACAATTGTTTAGCACTTAATAGACTCAGCCCAGAACCTATCGAGCTCAACAACAGCTCACTGGAGCCACAGGTGCCTCTGTCTGTAGCCCTTCAATCTCAGCTACAGTCTCCTAACAGTTCTCTCTTTCATTATGATTATACTGGTAAATGGTTAAAATGGACTTCACAAAAATACTTTTTTCACCAATGAAGGGTGCAAACTTTAACATTATTCATTGAACTACTACTACTCCCATTTTTGCCCTCACCACTGCTTCTAATTGTTAATCAGTTTTTGCTATAAATGTTGGATTAGTTCCATGGAATTGCATGCGCTTTGCCTGCCCTGACCTCTGTCTCTTTGCCAACTAAGGGTATTACCTGACCACTTGGTGCTTCACAATGGTGTCTCTGATCCTTGTGGGTCAGCTGCCAACTTCACTGGGACTATCCCAGTCTGGCGGGTCAACAGAATAAAGCCCTTATGATTAACCTAAAGTCAAACTGGTTAGTTGGTACAGTGGGTCCACACACATTGTGTCATGCCCTGCTCAGACGATGTGCGGAGGTCTGTCAGATTAGCAGCACGTGTCTAATCATTTGTTTTGTTTTGTAGTCGTGCTAGATCCGCCTCCCTTCAAGTGCTCTGGGTGGGGTCATTGGCTTAAATTACTTTCACTTACAGGGGGCCGTGCGGGTTATAGCTCAGTCAGTCTGTGGAAGTAAGGAGTGAAGGATTGGCTTTTCCGGCTCAGATAAGATAAGTTGGTTTCTTATTTCTTTGGTTTGCTGTCTTGGCTTTTGTGTGTCGTCTCTCCCCTCCTGGTTCTGAGGGAGCAGGCTGTCCCTTTTTCCCCTTTCCCCATCTCAGGGATTCTAGGGTATTCCCAGCCCAGGCACGAGGACACATTATTCCTACCTTCAAGGTCTGAATGTGTGGCAAAGCAGAATAGGGAGAGCAGTTAGGGATTAGCTAGGAGGTGACCTTATCCCCCGCTTCTCGCCTAGAAAACTTGTTTTGTGATTTATGTATCTTATATCCTGTCCGCCGTGACATTATAACCCGCCATACTGTGACTGCCATTACTCAGCGGTTTTGTGATGGCGTCAATTGATGCGCTAGTTGACCGCATGCAGGGATTATCCCTAGAGGTTGCGGATCTGCGTAGTTCGGTCACACAGTGTCAGAGTGTTCTGGCATCAGGTGCAGGTCAAATTTGTGGGGAGCCTAAAGTCGCTCTTCCTGAGAGATTTACAGGGGGTGCGGATGATTTTATCCGCTTTAAAGAGTCATGCAAATTGTATTTTCGGCTGCGTCCATCTTCGTCAGGTGATGAAAGTCAGAGGGTTGGTATAATCATTTCTCTGCTTAAAGGGGATGCGCAATCCTGGGCCTTTTCTCTGCCGCCCGGTTCTCTGGCCCCCCGGTCGGTGGAAGAATTTTTCAAAGCCCTGGGATTAATTTACGATGACCCAGATCGGATCTCGATGGCGAAATCTAAATTGTGTAATTTATTACAGGGTGAACATACTGCAGAGGTTTACCGCGTTGAGTTTAGGAGATGGGCTACAGAGTCAGAGTTGAATGACCCCACGTTACGTAGTCAGTTTTGTCAAGGGTTATCTGAGAGTTTGAAAGATGCCCTGGCTTTTCATGAGTACCCGGATACTTTAGAGAATGCTATGTCTTTGGCAGTACGGTTAGATAGACGTATCAGAGAGAGGTGTAAGGCTCCCTCCGCGCAAGGGATCCCTTCTGTGAGTGGCTTCGTCTCACCTGCTTCCCAGGGTGATATTACATATAGCTCTGGGGTAGGGGAGGAACCCATGCAGCTGGGTCAGATATCTTTCCGTTCTGGTAGTAGAGACTTTAGGAGATTGCATAAACTATGTTACTACTGTGGGAAAAGTGGTCATTTTGTTTTTGCTTGTCCTTTTGTTAAACCGCATGATGATAAGAAAGAGAAAAAGAAAACCGTCCTGACTCTTGGTAGCGTGAATGGAGTGGTGGAGCAAGCAGGTATGCAAGCTCCCTGTAATACTCGTTTTCTCCTTCCAGCTATGGTGGCGCTAGACTCAAGAAATTTTTTTGTTGAGGTATTCATTGTCTGTAGTGCTGGGGTAAACCTTATTGACTTTCTTTTTCTTCAAAATCTGGGTCTAAGTACTTGCACTTTAGAAAGAGAGATTCCGGTAAGTGCAGTTTGCAATAGATTCCTCCCCTCTTTCTCAAAGGAGTCTCACTCATATTAAGGGTGGGTGATTTCTCAAAGGAGTCTCAGTTAAGGGTGGGTGATTCACATGTTGAGATTATGTCTTGTTTTGTCATGAAGGATTTGCCCGCTCCTATAGTCTTAGGGTTACCGTGGTTGACAAAACATAATCCAATTATAGATTGGCAAGCAAGACAAATCATTGGTTGGGGTGAATTTTGTCCGGATAATTGTCTTGGCACATCTATCTCTGGTGTGTCCACTACGGTTCTACCTCAGTATCTCTCATATTTTGCGGATGTCTTTTCGGAGGGTGGGGCTCAGGAATTGCCCCCTCATCGTGACTATGATTGTCCAGTTAATCTCATCCCTGGGGCTAAATTGCCAAAGTCTCGGCTTTACAATCTTTCTCAACCCGAAAGAGAGGTCATGCGGAAGTATATCTCCGAGGGTTTGGCAAAAGGTCATATTAGGCCATCTAAGTCTCCGGTGGCAGTAGGTTTATTCTTTGTAAAGAAAAATGATGGATCGCTGAGACCTTGTTTCGATTTCCGTGAATTGAACCGTATTACGGTCCGGGATCCGTATCCCCTTCCTTTGATCTCCGACCTTTTTGATCAGATTGTTGGTGCCAAGGTGTTCTCCAAGTTGGATTTGAGAGGGGCCTACAATCTGATCAGAATCAAGGAAGGGGATGAGTGGAAAACGGCCTTCAATACGCACGAGGGTCATTTTGAGAATCTGGTTATGCCTTTTGGGTTGACGAACGCGCCAGCGGTATTTCAACGATTCGTCAATGACATTTTTCATCATTTGGTGGGGAGGTTCGTGGTAGTTTACTTGGATGACATTTTAATTTACTCTCCTGATCTGAAGACCCATCAGGACCATGTGAGACAGGTTTTGACGATCCTTCGGGAGAATAAATTATATGCCAAATTGGAGAAATGTGTGTTTTCTGTGCAGGAGCTTCCGTTTTTGGGATATCTGCTTTCTGACTCTGCTTTTCGTGTTCTAGAATGGGACCTAACCAGAGAATCAGAAAGCTTTGATGCGGTTTTTGGGGTTTACTAATTATTATAGAAAAATTTTTTTGAACTATTCTACCATTGTAAGACCTCTGACTGATATGACAAAGAAGAGGCGCTGACGTCTCTGTTTGGTTGGATGAGGCATTGCAGGCCTTTTCGACTATTAAGGAGTGTTTTGCGTCTGCTCCCATTCTGGTGCAGCCCGATGTGTCTCAGTCATTCGTGGTGGAGGTTGATGCATCAGAAGTGGGGGTTGGAGCGGTGCTGTCGCAGGGTTCATCTCCTGGCAAGTGGGTCCCGTGTGCTTTTTTTTCCAAGAAGCTCTCGGTCGCCGAGATGAATTATGATGTGGGAGATAAAGAGTTGCTGGCCATCAAGTTGGCCTTTGAGGAATGGCGTCACTGGTTGGAGGGGGCGTCTCACCCCGTTACTGTATATACGGATCATAAGAATTTGGCTTACCTGCAATCTGCCAAGCGTCTGAACCCTAGACAGGCCAGATGGTCACAGTTTTTTACCAGGTTCAATTTTGTGGTTACTTTTCGCCCAGGGGTTAAAAACATCAAGGCAGATGTGTTGTCTCGCAGTTTTCCTGGGGGATGTGATTCAGAGGATCCTGCTCCGATTTTGGCTGATGGGGTGGTGGTCTCAGCTCTGTACCCCGAATTGGAGATTGAGGTGTTGGGAGCCCAGGAGGTGGCTCCTGGTTCTTGTCCCCCAGGGAGGTTGTTTGTTCCCGAAGAACTGCGATACAAGGTATTCAAGGAACATCACGATACTGTCCTTGCTGGACATCCTGGTGGTAAGTCCACCTGTGACCTTGTGTCCCGGAGGTTCTGGTGGCCCGGGTTACGTAAGAGCATTGAGGATTACATGGCAGCTTGTGAAACCTGTGCACGATCTAAGGTTGCTCATACTCGACCGGCTGGTTCACTCCTTCCTTTGTCTATTCCGTCTCGTCCTTGGACGCACTTGTCTATGGACTTTATTATGGATCTGCCGAGTTCCTCCGGGAAAACAGTAATTTTGGTGGTAGTTGACCGTTTTAGCAAGATGACTCACTTTATATCGTTAACTAGTCTGCCTAATGCCAAGACTCTTGCGCATATTTTTGTTGATAATATCGTGAAATTGCATGGTATTCCTTCGGATGTGGTTTCTGATAGGGGCACGCAGTTTGTCTCCAGGTTTTGGAGGGCGTTCTGCTCTCGGCTTGGCATTCAATTTTGATTCTCTTCGGCTTTTCATCCGCAGTCGAATGGACAGACAGAGCGTACTAATCAAAACCTGGAGACCTACTTGAGGTGCTTTGTGGCGGAGAATCAGGAGGACTGGTCCTCATTCTTGTCCCTAGCAGAGTTTGCTTTCAATAACCGTATGCAGGAGTCGACGGGTAAGTCGCCATTTTTTGACGCATATGGTTTTCATCCTCAGTTTGGTACCTTTTCTGGGACTAGTTCCTCTGGGATGCCAGAGGAGGAGAGATTTTCTTCTGCCTTGTCTTCTATCTGGCGTAGGATCCAAGTGAATTTGGAGACGATGGGTGAGAGGTATAAGCGAATAGCTGACAAGAGACGTGTGACTGATGGAAGGGTAAAATGAAAAAAATAAATAAAAATGGTGGAAATTATATGAAGATCTCCAGAAAACGAATGGAGTAAAAAAAAATACAACGAAAAAACAATGCAGAGCAACATAATCTTACTTGCTGCCGAAGATGGGATCCCATTCCTGGTTTTGCTGTTACGTCCATGGTCATGCTCTCTGACTTGCTGTAATTTGTGAATTTTCTTTGTCCTACAGTAGGTGCCAGGTGTCATTATCGCTATGGGTCATTGGCACATATATAGCCATGGGGGCCCATGTGGCAGGCCATCCACTGGTTGGGGAACCCTGCACTACATCATAACCCTATAAGGGCTCATGCACACAAACGTATTTTCTTTCCGTGTCCGTTCCGGGTTTTTTTGCGCACCGTATGTGGAACCATTCATTTCAATGGGTCCGCAAAAAAAATGAAGTTACTCCGTGTGCATTCCGTATT
Organism: Bufo bufo; assembly: GCF_905171765.1. Taxonomy (NCBI): domain Eukaryota; kingdom Metazoa; phylum Chordata; class Amphibia; order Anura; family Bufonidae; genus Bufo; species Bufo bufo. Next base: position 72,164,129 of record NC_053392.1, on the reverse strand, counting down.
TCCATTCCGCAAAAAAATAGAACATGTCCTATTATTGTCCGCATTACGGACAAGGATAGGACTGTTCTATTAGGCACCTGTATGTTTTGCGAATCCGTTTTTTTGCGGACCACGTAATACATACGATTGTGTGCATGAGCCGTAACAGCCAGTAAATCCTCTAGCACATGACTGAAGCCTCCCGGTACATACTCACTAGTGTGTGCCGTATTCTCATCACTAAATATTAAGTATTTAAACGAATGACAATTCTTACTAATGCACCTGTTTTAGGCAAATCCTCCTTCTCTCAGGTATTTCGCCATCGTAACCCCCCGATCCACTATTAGCTGAGTGATTGACACTGTGGTCTTTAGAATAACACATGATTATAGCTTCAAAATGGGCAAATCTGTGGAATAGAAACCAGATGTTGTGTGGAATTCAACTCTTGGTTTCTCAGTTGATGAATTTGTAAAGTAGAAAACCACACTCATTATTCAGGTACATTTTACATGCATTAATGACGCAGCTAAATCACAGAAGGCTGAAAAATGATTAAAGGTGTTTTTTTTCCCCAAATTTTTTTTTCTTTTTTTTTGTACTTTGTAAGATAAGTTAATGAGAAGCAGAGATGTTAATATGTCTTTTTTTTTTTATATGTATATATATACTTTGAACTTAGAATAACAGTAAAAATCATACGGGGGTTAATAGCCTCTAAGTATTAAGCATAATAACCAAATCTGCTCAAATCTATCCCTGATTTATGGCCTAAGTGCCCCGGACGATGGGAAGGAAAGCACAGGAAGATCCGTGCTTAGAACAATGCTTTATATCATTACAGCATGCTGTAAATGGATATGTTCCACCCGCCATATTAAGTTCTAGAGTCACTCAAGTGTCGGAGAAACATAAGCAGTAGCAGCGGCATTAACTTACAATTTGTTTAGTCTTTGGGAGACTTACAGTAAGGAATTGTTTCATTTCCTCGAATCATGGATTTAATCCGTCCACACTGCAGGATGGAGCACAATGGAAAGGGTTAGCCCTCATAGTACATGGCGGCATTAGGCATTTTTACACCCCGGGCTGCAGCTGGCGGAGTTTTCCCCGGCCCTAGATGTGAAAGGTTATATATACAGATGCTAATTTATTCTCATCTTCTCCCCGCTAGTTCAGATCGAAGGACGAAGCACGCTTTTGCTTTTTAAAATGAAAAGATGTGAAAAATAAAAGTAACTATAAAAAAAGGTTAACAAATAAGATTGAAATAAAGCAGAAATGGACCTATTGATTTTACCCATGCAAACAATTTCTCTTTCTTTCTTTCCTTTCTTTTCTTTCTTTCCTTTCTTTCTTTCTTTCTTTCCATTCTTTTCTTTCTTTCTTTCCTTTTCTTTCTTTCTTTTCGTTCTTTCTTTCCTTTCTTTTCTTTCTTTCCTTTCTTTTCTTTCTTTCTTTCTTTCTTTCATTTTCTTTCTTTCCTTTTCTTTCTTTCTTTCTTTCTTTCCTTTCTTTCCTTCCTTCCTTTCTTTCTTTCCTTTCTTTCCTTCCTTCCTTCCTTTCCTTCTTTTCTTTCTTTCTTTTCTTTCTTTCTTCTTTTCTTTCTTTCCTTTCTTTTTTTTTTTTCTTTCTTTCTTTCTTTCTTTCTTTCTTTCCAAATGCATTGTATCTGTCTTTTTGCCCTGTCCCTGTCTATCTATCTGCATGTTAGTTATTGTATTTCATTTTATTGTAGATTCAAGAAAAATAGGAAAATCCAGCCCAAGAATGGTGGAAAAAATTGTAACTATATTGCGGCATAAAATCTTCAACAAAAACCGGAATAGTTCGGTTACGCGTTCCAGACCACAAACTAATATCGGTCCTTCCTCATGTTGTCATGTGGTTTGTCGCTGGACAGCCATTTTCAGGCGTCACATATGGTAGGAAACAGTGCAGCCCTGTACTCCTCTCGCACCACTGTCCCTTACCTACTTGGCTGATCTGCCCTAAATGGTGGCCCCCAACTTGGCGACGGTCCCTAACTTGACTAAGTGCATGGGCATAAACCTAGTGGGGTAAAAGAGTAGTCAGACAGAATGTCATCTGAACCGCAAAACTGGGACTGGATCAGAATCCAAAGCTAAGTCAAATACTTTCTTTCTTTTTTTCTTTCTTTCTTTCTTTTTTTCTTTCTTTCTTCAGCAAACGAAAAGAGGTAACATTTTAGTCTATAAATGAAGAGTTACTTCACATGATCATTAGTTTTTTCTCCCTGTAGTATCCTAGTTTACAACACTGCCCGCCCATTGACCCTGTAATATTAAAAAGGTACAATTCTCATAAAGGTATTTCTGCATGGACGGATTAGTATAAATGAAACTACAGCATCATTAGATTCCGATTTGTGGCTGACAATTGCTCATGGAAGCAAATGGAGACTCTGAATATCTGGTTTAGGCCTCATGCACACGACTGTTCCGTTTCTTGCGGTCCGCAAACCGCGAATCCGCAAAAAAATGGAAGCTGCCCGTGTGCCTTCCGCAATTTGCGGAATGGGCGGCCCATTGTAGAAATGCCTATTCTTGTCCGCAAAACGGACAAGAATAGGACATGTTCTATTTTTTTTGCGGGGCCACGGAACGGTGCAACAGATGCGGACAGCACACGGAGTGCTGTCCGCATCTTTTGCGGCCCCATTGAAGTGAATGGGTCCACATCCGAGCCGCCGATGCGGACCCAAACAATGGCCGTGTGCATGAGGCCTTAGATTGTATTGGATCTCTATCACTATTAGGCCTCATGCACACGACAGTGTTTTTTCACTGTCAGTGGTCCGTGTCCGATTTTGCTTCAGTTGTGTTTCCTTGTGTCTTCATTTTTTTTTGTCTGACAGGGGGAAAAAAGGAAGGTTAATGAAAAGTGTAATTTTATTGCACCAAGGTCTTGTAGAAAAAAAACGGACACGGACACGGATGACATACCAGTTGTGCATCCTTTTTTTTTTTTGACGGACCCATTGACTTGAATGGGTCCGTCCCCCGTTTTCCACTGACAAGAATAGGACAGGTTATATTTTTTTGACGGACTGGAATCACGGATCACGGACGCGGAGAAAAAACTATCAGTTTTTTTTCACAGCTCCATAGAAATGAATGGGACCTCCGCTAAACTGTGAAAAATGACGGAACGGACGCGGATCCACACAACGGTCGTGTGCATGAGGGTAAGACAATACATGCCTGTAATTTGGATCTGAATGCTGCCCTATTTTGATGGAATCTGCTCTGGGTGCTCCTAGCAGAACCTCCTATGTGGATGTGAACCGAGATTAATGACCCCGGTCATAATATTATTCATAATAGCTCAGTAGCAAATGTATAAGTCACAGTGGCCGCCGCACAGCAGATATACTGGAATATAACCCCTTAACCACCAGCCAAATGCTTTTCATGTTTTTCCACTGCATTTCAGCAGCTATAAGTTTTTTATTCATTGACGTGGCTGTCTGAGGCCTTGTTTTATGTGGGAGAAATGTAATTTTTTTTTGTATGGCTCAGGGGTACAGTACATAGTAATTATGGTTTTATTGATATATATTTAAAAAAAATGATTTTTGCCGTTGCATTTTCTTGTTTATTTTTTCACACTGTTCATGTTTCACAATAAATAGTCTGATAAATGGATTTTACTTAAAGGAGTTGACCCACAAAAAATATTTAACATTTTTCAAGCCAGCACCTGGATCTGAATACTTTTGTAATTGCATGTAATAAAAAATTTAGCATAGCCAATAAAATGTATCTGTGTAGCGCCACCTGCTGTTTGTTCTTGTCCTTATTTCTCTGCCCACCTACTGAGGTGGATGCAATGCTCAGTTCCACCTTTCATCTGACACCAGCTATATGTTGTAATCAGAGAGAGCTGCAGCAGAAAGGACACATCCCTTAAACTATGATAGGAAGAGAGCTGCAGCAGAAAGGACATCCCCATGATCTGTGATAGAGAGGGAGCTGCAGCAGAAAGGACACCCCATGATCTGTGATAGAGAGGGAGCTGCAGCAGAAAGGACATCCCCCTGATCTGTGATAGAGAGGGAGCTGCAGCAGAAAGGACATCCCCATAATCTGTGATAGAGAGGGAGCTGCAGCAGAAAGGACATCCCCCTGATCGGTGATAGAGAGGGAGCTGCAGCAGAAAGGACATCCCCCTGATCTGTGATAGAGAGGGAGCTGCAGCAGAAAGGACATCCCCATGATCTGTGATAGAGAGCGAGCTGCAGCAGAAAGGACATCCCCTGATCTGTGATAGAGAGGGAGCTGCAGCAGAAAGGACATCCCCCTGATCTGTGACAGAGAGGGACCTGCAGCAGAAAGGACACCCCCTGATCTGTGATAGAGAGGGAGCTGCAGCAGAAAGGACATCCCCCTGATCTGTGATAGAGAGGGAGCTGCAGCAGAAAGGACATCCCCCTGATCTGTGATAGAGAGGGCTAGCCTGGAGAGAATCTAGAAGAACAATGAATGGGGAGATCTCTGGTTCCATGTGAGGTACAGGGCTGGTTCTAGCTTTGTTAGAAAGAGGTTGTCATGTAATATATGATGTCTGATTTTCATTTTTTACATTAATCATGGATCAACCCGTTTAATGTGTGCACAATAAAATGCATTTTACACAAAAAAAGGCAATTTTTATTTTATTTTTGGGGGGCACTTTTTAAAAAAACACTTTTTATTATGTAAAACTATTACTTTGTACTTATAATGTACTAGCATATACCTGTATGCTAATACATTATGCTCTGTGTCAGTATGACACCGGCTGCTGTTAGGACAACACTAGCGTGCCATAAGAGCAGGCTTAGGCCTCGTTCACATTTCCGTGTCAGTGTCACGTCCGTGAAAAAAGCGTATGTGCTTCATCCGCGTGTCCGTTTCTACTATCCGCGTGTCATCCGTAATTCATTGAAGTTGCTTAGCTGAAAATGAATTTCTAATCTCCTATTAATCTTCAGTGAAAAACGGACGCAACACGGACACAACGCGGATGTGTGTCAGTGATTTTAACGGACCCATAGTCTTCAATGGGCGTGCTTGGTCCGCATCAGGGATCAAAGTAGTGCATGCCCCCATGATTTTTTTTACTGACCCACGGTCAGTAAAAAAAATACTGAAAAGTGAACAGTTACATTTAAATCAATGGGTACGTGTGCTGTCGGCAGAAAATGTAGCCAGCACACGTCCGTGAAAAACGGAAATGTGAACGAGGCATTACAGTGCAGACAGCCCTGGGGTCCCTCATAGGTCAGACAACATGTCAATCAATAACTGCCCTCTGCCTCCAACATCACAAGCCTCTGGGTGCCTGGCACCCAATACAAGAGGGCCCCCCCTTGTGGTCATTAGTGCCTAGGCCCAGCAGTGTACCACACAAGCTGCAGCAGAAAGGGGGCGTGGTGTGCGGGAGGAGAGGAGCACCGGCCAATTAGCACTTCCCTCCTAAGACCGGTGAAAGTACTCATTGGTCAATGACACTGACATCAGTCTGATGAAGCAGGCGCTCATTGGACGGTACTCCTCTCCTCCTGTACAGAAGCTTCCATGATGGACAACCCCTTTAAATAAATTCAGATATCAACAAGAAAAACATTAGATTTAATAAAAATATCAAAAAACAAAACTGAGAAGCAATTTGAAAGGATGATCCTAATTGGCTTCGACAGTCTTATTTCAGCCCCGCAATTCCCTGTGTCATGTCCATGCTCGTTGACATCATCAGCGCAGAATGAGGTCTTATTTTTCGCCCTTTCCCGCAGAGTCAGAGGAGTCATTTGCATTCCATGATCTTTTTGCCACATTTCATCAGTGTTTTCCTCCTTTTTCCACTGACTGGCTGCATGTAGTGTGGACACAACGGAGGCTGCCGGGAATCCCATATCAAATGCTGCTACCTAATCCCAGCCGGAGCTCGGAGAGCCCACACCTGCAGCTGATTGAATCCTCCTGGAGCACAAAGACCTGATTTACAACGCTTGGGATACAGGCCGGGCTGCAGCTGGGATCCTGCAGGAAAAGGAAGTTGTTCATCATTATGTGTGTGTTTTACTAACAATAGTGGACCTGATCCTCGCTCAGCCCGGGCCATCGGACCTGCTCATTGGCGCGCTTCATTATGGTAGTTGGCACCATTAACCCCTTCCTGGACGCAGCCAGTTTGCATTTTTACGTTTCTAATTTTTTAATTCCTGGCTTGCCAAAGCCATGACTTATTTTTTTGGGGGGTTTTTCATTCTTTGTGGGACAAGTTGCACTTTCTAATGGCACCATTTATTATTGCATACGATGTGGGAAGCTGGAGAAAAATTCCAAATGGACAAAAATGCAATTCCGCCATCGTTTTGTGGGTTTCTTTTTTACAGCGTTCCCTGTGCGGTTAAAATGACATGTTGATTTCATACTGTGGGTAGGATTACAGCACATTTATATCACTTTTGTTGTGTTGTTAAAAATTTTTTTAAAAATGTATCTTCGCATCGCCATATTTTAACCCGTATATTTTTTTTTTTATATTTACATATATGGAACTGTATGAAGGCTCATTTTTGTGGTGTGATCTGTAGTTTTCATTGATAGCATGTTGGAATGTGTATGGCTTTGTTTATCACTTTTTATTCAAATTGTTTTTTTTTTTTTTTCAGAGGGGGGGGGTGCAGCAACCAAGAGAAGGCGAATCGGCCATTTTTTATTTTTTCTATTACGCTGTTCCAGTGTCAGACTGGGATGCCTAGGAGCAGTGACGACCAGTTCGCATTGTTCGCCCGCGAATACATGCGGGGTGCCATCTTTTCTCACAAGTCCGGCAAGGCGCAGGTAAGTCCTTACCTGTGCCTGTGCGCGAGCCGGTCTGAAATCAAATGCGGTCACCGGGAGCAGGCAGTTCCGAGAACAGCCGCCGGGGGCCTTCATCGGGCTGTTCTCAGAACTGCCTGCTCCCGCGCACAGGCACAGGTAAGGGACTTGTGAGAAAAGATGGTAGCCCGCATGTGTTGGGAACTGGCCATCACTGCCTAGGACCCACCAGTAAAATGTATTCTGGGGCCCACTGTACAGCGACATGGAAATATTACCTGCTCATGCAGAGGCAGACAGAAACAAGACATTACAAGATGATTCATTACGGGGTTCTCTGCAACAACTTCAAAAGGTGGGTCCCAGGGAAGAGAAGACACTGGGTGGCCTGCCTCTATTGCTAGAGGCCATCTTAACCTTCCAATGCATCTATAATAATAAACAGTCTACTCTATGATCTCTATGTCTCTATGTCCTAATAGAGACAGTGGTTGTCTTCATGAGCCATTAGCTTTTTATGTTGCATAAATCACCTTCCAGTCACCTGATTATACCACTTGTATGATATTCTCCGGCCCCCCCCCCCCCCCCCTACAATCATGTCTTATGTGAAAATGATATATGGTTATCTAAGGGGGTGACACCCGCTGCACTTCTCAGCCGGAGTTATCTTCATTGCTCTGACGCTGTCTAATCATGGACAAGCTTAGATTGGCCTGCTCTGCACACCACACATGCTCAACACTAAGGTAATTCTTCCACTTACCTTGAAGCTGTACTTAGAGGTTCTCTGCCTCTTCTGTGGTAGACTTATCTTCCGGCTAGGTCCCAGGATCCTTGGGTCCATGGCAATAAAATGCATCCTTCCACTGAGATGGGATGAGATGTCTTAGCTGCAGTCAGCACACAGTGTGGTCTCTCGAGTTGTCATATGCTCCAGGTATGGTGTTTTTCTGGCACTCTTCCAACAGACCAAAAAAAAAATAACTGTACAAAAATGCACAAAATTATATACACCATTAGGCATTAAAACTGCATCAAATTTTTTTATGTAAATTGAACTTTAACCCCTTCATGCTGTATGACAGTTTTATCCGTCATACATGCATGGGTTATTTACGGAGCAGGCTCATGAGCTGAGCCCACTCCATGCAGAGAGTGCAAGCTGTGTAATACAGCAGACACCCAGTTACAATGACTGGGATCAACCTGTCAGATGATGCCAATAATGACCGCAACATCTGAAAAGTTAGACAGAGGAACAAGGCAAAATTGTGGGGTTCTAATCAATTGCTATGGCAGCCTGTGACCTTGTGAGGCCTCCCAGGCCTACCGTAGCAAAACTACCCATAAAGCCCTTCCTTGACTCTGAACTAGTAAAATTTACAAATATTTGGCCTGCATGGTGAATGCTTTATCTACTTATGGAGAAAGCCATATAGGCGTGAGGAGGCTTATAGGCCAGGCAATTCTCTTCTGGAATTCTAGAAAGAGGGTATGCAAATAATCTCTTAGAAAGCTCTCCCTCTAATGCCACCACATGTAAGATAGTTATCCTTTAATTCAACATTTGACCTTTTAAACAGGCCTTGAGACATGACTTGGATAAAAACTAAGCCAGCACCCCATCTGCAGACAGCTGTTTTAGGTTAATCATTTCGATGAATTGCCTGCCATCTTAGCTGTTCTGACCAAGCTGTTAGGAAGTGTTGGGAGGGTTATGTGAGGGCACACACACATGGCACCAGATGGCACAGACATACAGTTTGAGAGGATTGCTTGATCCACTGACAAGCACAAGCAGCCACCACAGTTTTGATGTCCACCTTCAAAGCACAGGTGGCTACTTTTCTACACACCCCTGTCTCTGTCAGGACCAGTTCCAGCTACATAGCAGACAGAAATTTGGTGTCATGGTGCCAAATACATGTTTGCCATTGAAAACCAGCTTCATTTGCAGTGGCTTCGTGAGCAAATAACCTGGACTGCTATGGACTGGAATTGTATCATCTTTAACAATGAATCCAAGTTCTGTTTGGGATACAATGACAGTCAGGTTTGAGTATGGAAGCCTCATGGTGAGCGTTTCTGTCCTACCTTTGCTATGAAGTGACACATGAAGTGCCCAGTGGTTCACTGCCAAAAGGGTTAACTTATAGAAGAAGCTTGTAAACCCTGGGGATCGGACTTCAGGCTGTGGGCCTGTCCAGATACATGTTGAGGACAAAAGGGTGAGCATCATGGCAGGAGTACATTTGGACCTGATTCTGACTTCTGACTTCTACTTGGGCGATAAACCTGAGCTCCTTGCCCTGATGGAAGAGCTGGCCACTGCTAAGGAAGAGAACTGACAGCCATATACACAACCGAAGCCCATACTTACTGTTGTGGAGAATGCGACTGGAGCCCCTGCATTATCACCGGTCCAGGGAACAACTCTGGTGATTGTCTTGTCCTCTGGAGTTCAGGGCCGCAGGCTGGAAGCCCTGATGCAGCAGTGGGTCACCACAGTGGTGGAGGGGGACCAAGATGGAGGGGTGGATGCTGGAGGTACTGGAGCACCACTGGCCTTTTAACCCTGACCTAGAAAGGAGAACACGAATGCTAATATGGCTCGGGTTCCTCTACAATGTCACAGCAGAGGAGCTGTTTGAAGGCCATAGGTCCATGAAGTGGGTATAAATCCCAGAGTATTTGCATAATCTGCACCCCAAGGAGATATTGGAGTATATTGCATGGATGTTGTGCTGCTGGAGTCTTGAGACCACCTAAGGCTCTTGTGCCCACACATAATGCAGAGGAGTGGTCGGGGGACACCACTTGCCCCACTCAAGCCTACAGTTTGTACCACACCCCAGGAGGCCTAAGGTATAGATTAGTGTTAAGCGAGCATGCTCGCCCGAACAGCGCGATCCGGCTCGAGTCAGTGTATTTAAATCTAATTTAGCCTCTATTTCTATGCAGAAGAATGCTGTACAGTGAGGGAATCCCTCAGTGTGAGTCTGCGGCTTAGGAGTCCCTGCTCTGACTCCATATATAGCTATGTCCATAAAAAAATAAAACTTCTACTGTACTGTATTTCTACTGAGACCTAGTAGAAGTCTCATATTTTTTTTAAGTGGATGGCTATACTGCTATATAGTGTAATGGTTACAGTTCTGGGCTATGATGCCGAAGCTGTGAGTTCAAATCCCATCACAAACTTTTTCAGAAATAGAGGTTAAATTAGTCTTATACATTTTATATTTTTTTTTTTGTAATTGTAAAAAATGTATGGCACAAAATAAATGTGCAATTACAAAAAAAATTAAATTATATATATATATATATATATATATACACTGCTCAAAAAAATAAAGGGAACACAAAAATAACACATCCTAGATCTGAGTTAATTAAATATTCTTCTGAAATACTTTGTTCTTTACATAGTTGAATGTGCTGACAACAAAATCACACAAAAATAAAAAAATGGAAATCAAATTTTTCAACCCATGGAGGTCTGGATTTGGAGTCACACTCAAAATTAAAGTAGAAAAACACACTACAGGCTGATCCAACTTTGATGTAATGTCCTTAAAACAAGTCAAAATGAGGCTCAGTAGTGTGTGAGGCCTCCACGTGCCTGTATGACCTCCCTACAACGCCTGTGCATGCTCCTGATGAGGTGGCGGATGGTATCCTGAGGAATCTCCTCCCAGACCTGGACTAAAGCATCTGCCAACTCCTGGACAGTCTGTGGTGCAACGTGACGTTGGTGGATAGAGCGAGACATTATGTCCCAGATGTGCTCAATTGGATTCAGGTCTGGGGAACGGGCGGGCCAGTCCATAGCATCAATGCCTTCATCTTGCAGGAACTGCTGACACACTCCAGCCACATGAGGTCTAGCATTGTCTTGCATTAGGAGGAACCCAGGGCCAACCGCACCAGCATATGGTCTCACAAGAGGTCTGAGGATCTCATCTCGGTACCTAATGGCAGTCAGGCTACCTCTGGCGAGCACATGGAGGGCTGTGCGGCCCTTCAAAGAAATGCCACCCCACACCATTACTGACCCAATGCCAGACCGGTCATGCTGGAGGATGTTGCAGGCAACAGAACGTTCTCCACGTCTCAAGACTCTGTCACGTCTATCACATGTGCTCAGTGTGAACCTGCTTTCATCTGTGAAGAGCACAGGGCGCCAGTGGCGAATTTGCCAATCTTGGTGTTCTCTGGCAAATGCCAAACGTCCTGCACGGTGTTGGGCTGTAAGCTCAACCCCCACCTGTGGAAGTCGGGCCCTCATATCACCCTCATGGAGTCTGTTTTTGACCGTTTGAGCAGACACATGCACATTTGTGGCCTGCTGGAGGTCATTTTGCAGGGCTCTGGCAGTGCTCCTCCTGTTCCTCCTTGCACAAAGGCGGAGGTAGCGGTCCTTCTGCTGGGTTGTTGCCCTCCTACGGCCTCCTCCACGTCTCCTGATGTACTGGCCTGTCTCCTGGTAGCGCCTCCATGCTCGGGATACTACGCTGACAGACACAGCAAACCTTCTTGCCACAGCTCGCATTGATGTGCCATCCTGGATAAGCTGCACTACCTGAGCCACTTGTGTGGGTTGTAGACTCCGTCTCATGCTACCACTAGAGTGAAAGCACCGCCAGCATTCAAAAGTGACCAAAACATCAGCCAGGAAGCATAGGAACTGAGAAGTGGTCTGTGGCCACCACCTGCAGAACCACTCCTTTATTGGGGGTGTCTTGCTAATTGCCTATAATTTCCACCTGTTGTCTATCCCATTTGCACAACAGCATGTGAAATTGATTGTCACTCAGTGTTGCTTCCTAAGTGGACAGTTTGATTTCACAGAAGTGTGATTAACTTACATTGTGTTGTTTAAGTGTTCCCTTTATTTTTTTGAGCAGTGTATATATATATATATATACTGTATATATAATCATACCAAGAAAAATCCAGCTTCCAAGATGCAAAAGGTGGAATCTTTATTGTGCGTTTAAAATCCAATGCAAGACATCAGACGTTACAGTAACGCGTTTCAGACCGCAAGTAAATCAGGGTCCTTCATCATGACCCACCTTTTGCATCATGGAAGCTGGATTTTTCTTGATCTTTAATATTTCACAGCAATCAAGTCCGGAGGTTGCCATCCGTGCTCAAGGCAGGTGGACGGTGGGTGAGAGCTGCTTTACTTTCCCTGTTTCATATATATAATCATACTTCTGATATAGATTAATGCATAATATGTGGGAAACTACTACTGATGTTTTAGCCATAATATATTTACATATATTATATATTCTAAATATATAATAATATGTGTAAATATATTATGGCTAAAAACCACTACACTACATAGCTGCATAACCAGTAAAAAAAAAAAAAAAAGAGACTTCTACTGTATAAGTCTCAGTAGAAGTACAGTACAGTTTTTTTGTTTGTTTTTTTTTTATTTTTTTTTATTTTTTTAAATAGTAACTGGCTATGTGGCTATGTATCTAAAATAGCTGAGTGGTTAAGTGCCTTGCCTGTAACAGAAGGTCGTGACTTTGAATCCCAGCAGAAACTTTTCTAAAATTCAGGCTAAATTAGATTTAAATACACTGGGGTGTCCCTAAGCACTGACTCTATATATGGACATAGCTATATATGGAGCCAGAGCAGGGACTCCTAAGCCGAACTAGAGTCCCGACACCCTCCCCTCTTTAGATCAGGGGGTGCCTGGGGTTCTCCCATTGACTTCTATTGTGCTCGGGTGCTCGGTAGAACACCCGAGCATCTCAAAGTGTTCTACTCGAGCACACAAGCACTTTGGTGCTTGATCAATACTAGAATAGACCCCTTTCCCTGTCGGAAGTTTAGACAGAGAGGCCAATTCATCTAGAGACAAGAATCCTGAAAGCCATGGAGCCGGCAACATACCCCCCCCCCCATCCCATCCCCAACTACCACTGGGGCTGGGAATACTATCACCATCAGACCGGTTATAAGGATCCTCATATGTCCTCCCATGGAAGACCCAAACTGCTCCAGTGCCTGAAGAGGTAACCTACCTCACCATCATTGCCACCAGAGCTATAAACATAATTGTGGATGGACCTGCCTCCTCTTGGCCTAAGAAATTGCCTGTTTCTGCCCACATCAGGAACAGCCTCATTTGTCTAGAGTCACCACCACCCATTAAGCTTCAGCCTCAGGTGCTGCTGACACCAAGCCAAAGGCATCGCCTGTCCTGACCCCTCCTAGGTGACCCTTCCATTGCCACTGACCTAATGTCACCTGGGTCGGTTGTCCCCAATATTTTTACACCAGGAGTGGAAATGGAGCTTACTGGGGATCTAGGTGTCAAGGATCAACAGTTAATTGCCTGAATCACCTCAAAACATTGGAGCCAGCAAAGCTAAGCTGAGAGACTCATTTTCCATTTGTTGGGTGTCAATTTCCAAAGACACCCCTGAGCATCCCCTAAGGACTCTCCCATGGACTCTCTCATACTTCCTTTTTTCCCTAGCCAAGTTATGAATGTTACATACTGCTTTTTCAGGTTAAACTGCAACTTGAGACATGCAATGTTTAAACATTGTGCCCGGAGTAGGACTTTCATGCCTACGGCCTTTGTGATGTTATGCAACATTTCAATTATATGTCCAGTCCCTGACTTTTGCCAAATTCCTCTGTGATGAACTGTGTTAGGGATGGATTTATCTCCTTAAGTCCTTAGCGTTTATTGGCACTGTGCAATCCAAGCTTGTGTTGGTTTTAAGGACTGAGCTAATCATTGAGACTGTTTGCACTGTTATGGACTATTTATAGATTTATATGGACTATTATGGATTGTGCCCCCTTCAAGAGACCACCGCCCCTAGGTCACTGTGCTTGAGACACCATGAGCCCTTGTAACATATGCTGACTATATATTTGCACTACTGTTGTGTGTATACCATTCTGTGATTTCTTGCACGTGGAAAAAAATACAAGAATAGAACTGTATTGTGTATGCATGAATGCTTTCTTCCTCTCTTACAGGTCTCATGAGAGCAATGTATCAAGAGATGTCTGGGATGGCTTTGGTTAAATTAACGGGGCGTGACCAGGGTCTTCACTGCTAAAAGTGTCTCATAGTACTTTACACACTTGCTATCCCAAAGACTGAATCAGCAGGAAGAGATCCAGCAGCTTTGTCAGACCTGAACAAGTGCCTGTCTCTGAGGGAGCGGAATATTGAGCCTAACAGTAGCACGGTGCCTTGCAGTCCTGGGATCCTAGGTTTGACATTCAACCAACGACAGCATCTGCCTAAAGTTTGTATGTTCTCCATGTGTTTGCCTGGGTTTTCTCTGGGTACTCCTGTTTCTTCCCACACTTCAACAACATACTGTTAGGGAACCTACAGTAGATTGTGAGCCCCATTGGAGACAGCAAGCACTTATTTTTGTAAAGTGCTGAAGAATATGTTAGCGCTACTTACAGTAAGTGGTAGAGTGTGCTCCAATGGGAAGAAAAGGTGCACACCTCCCTTCACCGCACAGGGAGTGACCGCCACCATATTACCACCACCGTTGTCAGCATTACCACCATCTTCTCCCTCTTCCCACCTGCACAACTGCCCCGAGTGATGAGCTGGGGAGCCGTTGTATATGACAGTCGGTCACCCCTAGTAGTGATATGAGGGACACTAACAGCTCAGTGATGTGCAGGACATCCTGTGGCCACATGTGTTCCTCTCATGGCAAGACTTCCAACTGGTATTTTCCAACACAAAAATATTTACCCACAAACAGCAAGGTTTTTCCAGGAATGTCTCCTCCAGATTGTAAGGCTTTTTTGGCCAGTCGGCCACCAGATTAATTGCCAATCAAAAATGTATGGGACCAGCTGGGATGCCAGCTTCAGCAATCTACCAGTGTGCAGGATCTACAGGCCTGACTGCCACATCTGTGGATAAATGTGCCGCAGGATACCATACAGAACCTGTATGCCTCCATGCCCAACCATATCTCATCTTATATCCCAACAGGGTACTAGAGCCTCCTTTCAATTGTACAGTTTTTCCCAATAAACTTATTCTTTTGCTCTGAAATTATAATCACTTACATACGGTATATCAGCATTACAGTCAAACATTGGAAGTTTCTTTAGATTTTACAACTCCTTCTTGGTGCTTTATATTGTTGTCAGTATAATGAAAACTATTCAAATTTTGGCATCGCTGTAATTGTACTGACCCACAGGAAATTTTTTATTTTTTTTGTGAATACCTTAAAAACCAAATTCCTAAAAATACATGGGTTTGTGGAGAAAAAAGATAGGAAGGCGCTCATAGGGTAATAAGTTCAATAATAAATATATGAAATTAAGACATCAATGGTTGTGCTCACCTTATGGTGTTGTGCATACGTAGGCACAACACTAGTGAGGACAAGGGGTCGGTGCAGCCGGTATCTTCTCAGTCCTCGTAGGTGGAGTAGCCAAGTCTCCAGAGGAATGATATGGAATGCAATAGGAAAAAAAAAATTTGGCCACTAAAATAGTACACCAATTGAGACCTTCTGGCGCAAAGACACAACCTCAGTAGATAAATAAAAGGGTCTTTATTGATGAGTGACAACGCGTTTCGGAGTCAGTACACTCCTTTTTCAAGTCTGTGGGGTCCGTGCTGGGGCTTGAAGCTCTTCAAGCCCCAGCACGGACCCCACAGACTTGAAAAAGGAGTGTACTGACTCCGAAACGCGTTGTCACTCATCAATAAAGACCCTTTTATTTATCTACTGAGGTCATGTCTTTGCGCCAGAAGGTATCAATTGGTGTACTATTTTAGCGCACAAATTATTTTTTTCCTATTAAAAATACATGGGAGAATTGTATTTTTTTTATTATATCACCCCACAAAGAACAGAAAAATAAAAAGTTATAGCTCGTTGAAGGTGGAGAGGAAGAACATGAAAAAACAAAAACTGGTTTGTCGTTAAGGGGTTAAAAACCCTGTGATGACATCATATAAGCCAGTTTACCATGCTCTTGGCTGCATTTTCTGAAGTTTTTATTTTTTATTTTTAGCAAAATGCATTAAATATTACTTTTGGCTCTTAGCATTTTAAATGCTTTTTTTTTTTTTTAACTAGAACAAAAACCCTGTTTGAAGGAGACATAAGCTTAGCACGTGTTGCATTTTGGAGAAAATACCACTAGGACCAAAGCAAGCAAAATGCAACAGAATTCTATGAAATATTGAGTTACAATATTAGCTTGGGTAATGAGTGTCACATTTATTATGGGCTTCACCAATTACAACTCACTTGACACTGTAAAAAGCTGTGTAAGGCTACTTTCACACTAGCGTTAATATTTTCCGGTACTGAGATCCATCATAGGGTCTCAATACCAGATAAAAAACGCTTCCGTTTTGTCCCCATTCATTGTCAATGGGGACAAAACGTAACTGAACAGAACAGAATGTTCCAGAATGCATTCCATTCCGTTCTCATGCCGGAGACCAAACCGCAGCATGCCGCAGTTTGCTTTCCGTCCTGGGATGCGGAGCAAAACGGATCAGTCATGACTCACAATGCAAGTCAAAGGGGATGGACCCGTTTTCTCTGACACTATCTGACACAATAGAAAACAAATCCGTCCCCCATTGACTTTCAATGGAGTTCATGACGGATCCGTCTTGGGTATGTTAAAGATAATACAACCGGATCCGTTCATAACGGATGCAGACGGTTGTATTATCAGTAACGGAAGCGTTTTTGCTGGACAGTGCTGGATCCAGCAAAAACGTTAGTGTGAAAGTAGCCTTAAATAGAGGGATGGCTAAGTGGAGTAAAATGCACCAGATTGCTGTGTTTCAGTCTCTTAGGACAAAATTGGGGTAAAGTAAGCCAGCCATCAGGGGGTACAAAGTGGAGAAAAGTGTGTAACACTAAATCTAGCAAGAAGTGACAAAATGATGCAGCATGTGCCATTGTGAGGTGCAATTTCTTCATGACTGATCTAGTTTTATACTGTCTAACTTTAAAGGTGTTGTGCAAAAATAGGGTGTTTTTTAATAAAGTTCCCCCCCCCCCACTTGGCCTGACCTGTAAAGGGAAGCTTGCTTACTTACTTGCTTCTCAGCAATGGCTCCCCACTCCTCTTCTAGGCCTGGGCTGCTCCACTGGCTCCCTCTCTGAAAACATCCGATTTGACATGGCCGCAGCCAATCAATGGACATGGCAGAGACCAGATACCTTTGTGTTCTGTGACCATTTCTCATGATGTAAGGGGAGCTGGTCACCACTGGCTGTGGGAATGTAAACCCAGATGCTTTCAAGGACAGAGCCCAGTGGAGCCTCGCAGGCCGGGAGGAGAAGGAGCAGGGGGCCAGCGTCGGGAAGCAGAGAAGTAAGCTTTCCTTTACAGGTCCAGACAAGTGGGAGGACTTGCCAATCCACCCCCACCCCCTTACCTTTCCCCACCAAAAAAATAATAATATTCCCATTGTGTTTGGGAAATTAAGGTCTACTGTACTGGCTCCCTACATTTTAGTGAAATTGACAGAAGAAGAAGGAAAGAAAATAGAAGGCAAAACAATTAGCTTACATAGTACGTATGTTTACTGCATGTGTTTGGGCTGTAAGACACATGAGAACCTGGAGAAAACCCAAGAAAACAAGGGGAGAATGTACAAATGGCATGCTGAAATTTTCCTTGGTCAGATTCCAACCTGGGATCCCAAAGCTGGAACTACAGAGCCACTGTTCTACCCAATAGAAATTAGCACAGAAAAGTTGCCTAATTTGCTCATGCGTCACGATGGTCACCATTTTAGGAGGATCAATACATACAAGGTACATGAGGCCAAGTGGGTGAGTTGGTCTTTCTGCGGTTTGCCATGGAAAAGATACCACCAAAGGTATCTTCTAGTATGGAGATGACCATGTCTTCTGCCCGAAGTATACAAGAACTATTGATGTGGAAGAAGCAGTCAGAAAGTTGGGTCATCACAGTGTCTAGGCAAACTTACAACCGTGAAAGCCACTTCTGCCATCAGCCTTACAAAATATTAATTTTTAAAGAAATTAAAATGTTGGTTGCATGATGACAAAATGCTCTTAGAAAAAATCTTATTGAGATTAGTGATGACATCTATTTTTTGTTCAAAATATTCGCATGACAGCTTTTCAGGAAAAAAATAAAATGAATAAATGAAGCATACTGTAAGCCTATTTGGATAATTTCTACGGGGCCATGACATGGCACTCATAGCTGCCTATGGGACCGTACTGTACCATTGTATGCCTCTGATTTCATATAGAGTCACATAAAAGCCATTTTACGGAGGAGGCTTCTAGGACAATATGCGCATCTTACAGTACCACCTACCACAGAGAGGCACTATACGGTGACACAAAATGTGTCTACAGCTCTTTCATATGGATTCGTCAGGCAACCATGTGCTACCATACAAACTTCTTACACATGTCTTTACAGTGTGCATAGAGCTTTAGTTCTCAAACATGTGAGTTATAAATAACTGGTAGAAAATCCCAGAAATTGTGTGACCAGGTATGAGAATCTGACCTGGTAATCTAAGAGAGCACTTGAGTTGTGGTCAAACCTTCTGCAGTCACATACAGTATATCATTATAATACTATTAGCCGGCTGCCTGCTGTTCCACTTAGATTCTTCTCTGTGTATTTTATTACCGATTATATTAAGATGCCCAATTATTTAAAAATAATAACCTTCATTCGGAATATTTCAGAACCCTGCCCAGACTCGAATAACTTCCCAACGTTTTTGCACAAAATTGGCCTTTAAATCTTTACCTGTATTTCCCAGAGTTCTTTCAAGTTGCAGAATTTAATTTTACAAATATTTTTATGATAATCTTACCCAGTGGTATCCCAGATGGAGCTGGTTTAGTCATCAGAAAAAATTGAGCAGTTGTGCTTTAAATTGCCATTGTAAAGTATGAGGTAAATTGGTAATTATCTTCTGCTCGGGTTCTAGAGCGCACTTTATGGGTATATAAGTAAGAGACGTTGTAAAGGAAACCCTGGTTATTAAGATGCAGAATATGAGGAGAACTATAATAAGTTACCTTACTTTATATTAATGTTACACTGATATTATGTTCCAAAGGTGGACAAATTTGAAATGTTTGTCCAATGGAGGATCGGCCTTAACACATTATCATTGATCACTTGACATTTGTTGGATCATCCTTTAAATTTGGACAAGATCCTCCAAAATTTGTTGTCTATGCCAGTGAAGGAGGGCAAAGGAGAGGATAGGAGTGATAGTAGCAAGAATGGTGATTGGAGTTGGCTCTCACCCTGATGCTCCCGTGAGCCGTGCAGTGATGGGAAGGGTGCACCTTTCTTCCCTTCGGGGCATATCCTGATCTTGGGGTTCTCCTGCCTGATGATGGTTCAGTGTGCCCTTATTATGAGGTGCAAGGACCCCTGGAGCTTTGGAGGAGACAATGAGTAGCCAGCTTTGCAGTAGAACAGTTCTTTAGTGAAGGTTCAAGTTCAAGTACATCAGTCACAGTTCTCGGCATGCATGGACTGGCAGATTTTACACAAGTGCTCTTTCCACAGATCTTACCAGTTTCCCGTCAGCAAAGGTAGTTAGTAGGCCAAGATGTCTCTTCAAAGCAATTCTTCTCATGCTCCACTTCTCTAGCTGAATCTTGCACAAGCATCCAGGAATAGGGTGTAACACTTTTTTTTCTGCAATGCAACTACGAGGCAGACCCCATAAGACTAATGCTCTGCACCTTTTTTACAGGATGCCATACTTACAATGTATGCTTTCACAATGTCCTCTGAGGGATGTGGATATTTTCTTATTCAGATGGACAATCTGCTCCAAGGATATGTCCAGGCACTATAAGACTTTAATTTCTTTGATACGTGGCTATGGAGACTCTAGTGGTTCTTTTCAGACAGCAATTCTCCAAAGTACTACTCTCTACTCCTTCAGGCATGTGTTCTGAGCCTTTATGGTCTTTACCTTGCCTTGTTCTGGCCGGTACCTAACCGAGGCCTGGCTTTTCTCTCAGCTGCCACACTTAACATGTGATCACTACTCTATCTAGGCTTAGACTCACACACACTGAACTGTTCTGTTCTAACCTTTTCTCTCTATATAAAGAGGTTGAAAACAGCCCCATCTAGTGGTGGATGTAAATGTGGCCTATTAACACCTTACATAAAAATACAGGATATGCATTTACCACATACAAAGTGCATTTTTGAACCCCTTTGCAGTGTACCGCTGCTCTATGATGGTCGTCTATTTAATTCTGTTCCTCAAACCTTATGTACTTGGGCCTGTTATTACACTTACTGCAACTTATTTGATAATACTACAGCTCTTTTAGAAATCTATGGACCCATACTATTCCTTTGTATTCCTCCTACCTACAGTATACAGAATCATAGAGAACATTTATCTCTTTCATTCATAAGTAGGGATGAGCGAACTTGTGTTTTTAAGTTGGGCGTACAAGGTTCGGGTTATCTAAGAATTCCGTTATGGATTCCGCTACCACGGACCAAAAGTTATGGTCCATGTTAGCGGAATCCATAACGGAATTCTTAGATAACCCGAACCCAAACCTTGTACCAAGGTTTGGGTTCTACCAAGAGAACTTCTAAAATATACTGTACTTATGACATGTTAAATGCTTTCTATAAAAAGTACATATATAAGTAATATAATAAAAATATAATTAGCTTATAAGTGTGGAAACTTAGATAAGGTCAATATCAGAGCACCAACCAACTCTATTACTGATAAATCAGGCATTGTTCTAAGGAGAGCATTAAATGGGACATTTGCACCAATATCCGCTACAACACCTAAACAATATGGCACTGGACACTAAAGCCGCCCATTTCTGAAGGTGCCACTTGTTAGGAAATCTGGTTCTGCCAACAATAAAACTGGAATGCCCTATGGAGAGCCAGAAACATCACGAAATTCCATGAGAGGTTGAAATGGCTATTCTTTTTTTGTACCCCTAGCTTGTACATTATGGTTATGATATTTTGGTAACAAACTCAATAAAAAAAAAAGAACATTAGATCTGACAAGAAGGAGCCCATGTGGCCTGGCTGCAAGCTCATGAAGAGGGAATGCCTTGTGGCTTCCAAGGCACTGTGGATGGAATGATAGGTACTGCAGCTATCATGGGGGCATTGTGACTAGCTTGGTCATTGTGGTTTTTATGTAGCGCATTGTTACAGCTATAGTGGCATTGTGGCTGTTATGGAAGGATTTGTGGCATCCATGTAGTTGGAATGTGGTGTATTATGGCTAAGATAGGAGAATTAAGGCTGCTTTGCATTTGGCATGGGGTTATGATGTCTGGTATTAAGAGCTTCATGTCTCAAAAAAGAGGTGAATTTGACATGTTTTATAAGTCAACTTAATATCACAGAACATTTCCTGAGTTTATTCAAAGGGACTGCAAGGTCCATCATATATAAGCTACAGCCAGTCAGAATTGATAAGTTCTTTTAATAGACAAAGATCATTTCCGTATATTAATTGAGGATACAAAATATGACCACACTCAAACAAATGTTGATGTCAACATTAAGCGTAACTGACTGAGCCCCACAGCAAATTTTTGAACAGACCCCGCCCCTCATTAACTTCTTCGCAACCTTCACTCCTGTAGCTAGTCAGACGCGGTCCATCAGCCACTTCGTCCATTTCCTACAGTGTCACTGTATATAATGTCATTATGTAATACTGTTGAGGGGCACTGAGAATAAAATATTTTAGTGCTCCTCCTGGATGGGACCCTTCTGAGTTGGGGCCCCAAAGCAGCCGAAGTTGATTTGTTCAAATACTTCGATTTTAATGCTGTATCCAGGCAGCATTAAAATGTATTGGTTCTGTGGAGCCAGTTCAGTTCAGTTGAAGTCACGCGAGACTTCGGCTAATTCCTACTGTATGCATATCTGCATATTACAAAAAAACTATTTAAAATAGCAATTTAAACTGGGCTTTGCATACAGTAGGAATTAACTGATATCTTGCATGACTTTGGATGAGAAGAGCTTTGGTTCCATGGAGCCAATACATTTTAATGCTGTATGGAAAAGAAAGCAAGTTTTGCTTGCCCATAGAACTTTGTTATGACGGATCAAAATGGAATGCATATAAACGTTTTCGTTCTGAATTCTGTCTTAGGATTTCTGTTATAACCATGTCATAACAGAAAACGATAACCTAATTCATAACGATTATGTGAACCCGCCCTAACCTGCTACTACATCTATTCAGACTTTGCTGTCGTGGAGGGATTACAGTTAAGACACCCTACACACTTGGACAGGATTTGGCCAGTGGTAGTCATTTGAACCTGCACACCATAGTGCGGATAGTAGCCATAATTGCCAATCACCATCCAGAGATTCTAGTGAACGAGACTTTGACAAGCTACCATATAGAGAGTGCCATGATTCACTAGGTTGCCGGCCTCTATACCTCACTATCTGGGGAAAGAACTTGCACAGTGTTGGATGTACTACAACTCCCATTTTGACCTCAATAAAAAGAGACGTTTATTCTTCTATCTCTGGTCCGGTTTTCTGACTCCTACTACATACGCTGGCCATTGCATTAAATGCACGTGTAACATTGGATGTTAAATCCCAGCACTTGGGTGTGCCCTGAAAGAAGATAGAGTGCCCCCTTCTTACAGTGCACTGGCCCTAGGGAGCAACAGCCTGAGGGAGACCACCGTGACCCATCATATTGTTAGAGCCACTACCAGTCCCATCCTCCGTTCTGGCTCCCTAAGGGCCCATTGCAAATGCATACCCAGCACTGCAGTACATCCACAGCACACCTGCAGCAGAAATTTGAGCGTAAGCCTGGGAATTCGGATAGCAAAATGTGTGTCAGATTTGCAATCCCACCCGTGTGAATGTGCCCTTACTGAGATATATTTAATAATCAGCAAGTCTCTGATATCATCATCGTATTCCTATAATAATTAGACTTGTCTGCAGGAAAAGAAAACCCACCCAGTCCCTTTATCCCGGAAGCATGTGAATATTATTAATGTCTCTTCATGGTAACAGCAGTGACCTCTGCCGTGACCTCTCTTCTATTAATGGCAGATTGATGAGATTAATGAAGAAGACCCTAAGTGCTTACATATTTTCCACACTTCCAGCATGGCAAATGAAATAGGATCTACTTATCAAAGTTGGATTAGAACTTCAAAGGTGCCCTGTCCACTTGTGTCAGACCGCTGAAAACCAGCGCTCAGTACTCGGATATCGGAGGCAGATAGTCGGGTATTTTATACCCATATATTAGAAGACATCTAGACGTGGATCTATAAACATGTCCATGCACACTCCAGGGCCTGAAATGAGTTTACCATGTAATACTGTACCATTAGATAACCCCTTCTATCTAACTACTAAAGAAAGGATGTCAGAGCCCAAAAGACATAGCTAGTTACCACTGACTTCAGAACTTAAAGGGGTTATTCCATGAATAATGTAAAAAATGAGGGAGTGTCCTGTCTGCTGCAGCTGGTGGAACTGAGCAGGTGCTTGCATCTCACTGAGCTGGACGCAGAAATTAGAAAAAGAACAAACAGCAGGTGGCGCTGTACAGATAGATTTCATTGAATAACTTAGTAGCTATAATACATTTTTAATTACCTGCAATTACAAAAGTATTCAGATCCAGGAGCTGGTTTGAAAACTGTAGAATATTATTCATGGGACGACCCCCATAAGTGACAGACATGTAATCAAAGATGACCTTTGTGATCACACAGGGTGTATTAGCCACCCTGTTGACTAAGGAATCGCAGACATTGCATAATGTTAGTCAGGGGCGTAGATATAGGGGGTGCAGAGGTAGCAGACGCTACCGGGCCCAGGAGCCTGAGGGGGCCCAAAGACCCTTGTGCCACATAAGAAGACACCAGTATTATAGAAAGTGCATGCTGGTCAAGTTACACCTCTGGCTGGAGGACAGGGGCTCGGTCGAGAATTTCGCTCCGTACAGTATTGGACCAAAGCTTAATGTGAATCGACTTCGGATGCTTCATCCGAAGTTGATTCGCTCATCCCTACTCCTTTTCTTCTCTAATTCGCAGACACCACTCCACATACAACCTTGGTTCGGCCAAGGAGAACATGCTCTGTATTACTCTAATTACCTCCTCAGTCTCATATAGAAGGCTTATCACGTGCTCCCCCTTTCTCCTGGATCATCCTCTCTCATTTTGTCTGACATTCTCCAGTCCTACAAACCTTCGAAGGGTAACTGAAAATGTACCTCTTCAACAAGCATAGGACCTGTCCTAAAAAGTTCTCCAATTCCAAAACCGCCTCCATCTTACATGCCAGGCTACTCCCTTCGTTTCATCTATTACATATGGATTGCACCCACGTATGGGCAGGACATCAACCTAAAGTATTTTATTAAAGCACATCTGTCAGCAGATTTGTACCTATGACACTGGCTGACCTGTTACGTGTGCACTTGGCAGCTGAAGACATCTGTGTTGGTCCCATGTTCATATGTGCCCGCATTTCTGGAAAAATGATGTTTAATTAAATGCAAATGAGCCTCTAGGAGCAACGGGGGCGTTGCCATTACACCTAGAGGCTCTGCTCTCTCTGCAGCTGCTGCTCCCTCTCCACTTTGATTGATGCCAGGTGTGATGACATTTTCGCTGCCTAAAGAGAATGAAAGTGGAGAGGGCTCAGCAGTTGCAGAAAGAGCAGAGCCTCTAGGTGTAATGACAACGCCCCCGTTGCTCCTGGTGACTAATTTGCATATATTAAAACATAATTTTTTCTCAGCAGTGCGGACACATAGGAACATGGGACCAACACAGATGCCTTCAGCTGCCAAGCGCACATGTAACAGGTCAGCCAGTGTCATAGGTACAAAACTGCTGACAGATGCCCTTTGCCATGTCTTTTATAATCGTTACATTGAGTATGGCGCTGGGGTCCTTGATGGCATTACATACATAGATAATTATTATTTTTCTGCACATAGATGAATGGAGCTAAAAGGATTCAGGAGGTTTCATGGTAGCCTCCCCGCTGCCTTCATTAACACATGGTCATCTTTCTACTGACTTCAGTTTCCCGTCCTGTCTCTTTACATTGGCTGTGTCGAGCTGTTGAAAGTAATATTGTATAGCACGCTATCACTTCTTCACGCCCGACAGATGTACAATACCAGGAAATTAATCTCATATAGGTCTATTTATATACATTCACCATGTGCTATCTTTATTCCAGCCAGCACGATATAGCCTTCCTCAAAACCATATAAACATTTACGGGCGGAAACCGATGTGTCATCATATATAGCGCTCTGCCAGTCGCCACAACCTATTGCGTTTGTTAACACCTCCGCTGCATTGATGATAGCCTATCTTAGGACAATAACTTTAGGCATGTTATATCAAAAGGTTATTGAATAGCGCACACATAGGAAATGCACATCACACAGCACAGTTATTATGGGAACATAATATAAGATGTCATGTTATCCCATGATTCATGTAAAAACTGAAAATCAGACATCATGTAGTGCACAAAGCCAGAACCAGCCCTGTACCTCACACGGGTTCAGAGATCTTCACATTCATTGCTCCAATTCCTCTGCTAGATTTATATCAAGATGACAGCTTCAGGGACATGTGCTTTCTGCTGCAGTTCTCTACCTATCACAGCCCAGGGGGCGTGTCCATGCTCTCCCTATCACAGCCCAGGAAGCAGTTGAAGGATGAAACTGAGCATGTGCGGCCACCTCAGTGAGCTGGACAAAGAAACAAAAAACAAAACAAGACAGCAGGTGGCGCTATACAGATACATTTTATTGAATAACTCAATGACTATACAAAATTTTTAATTACATGCAATTACAAATGTATTCAGATCCAGATGCTGTAGAATATTTGTTCATGGGACAACCCCTTTAACTATTCAATGTACAATTCATAGACAGATCCAGCTATATTTTATCTACAAAAATCTGGGGTCAACATGACATTTTATTAGGGCAACTTAAATTTAAGTTAAATGTCCTTCCTTCAACAACACATCCAAAGGTAAAACAATCTCTACTTTTTTAAATAGATCTGTATAGCAGTTAGGTGCCCATATTTGTAAGCTGAAATTCTGGTAGAAGTTTAGGAGATAACAGTTTTTTTCATTATTTAGCTCAATATAAAAATGTTTTCCATTATATTCCTAAGCTCCCTCTAGTGGTGGCTGTAGGTAGCCAGTATTTTATCACCTAACTCCAAGTCTATGCAGCAGATTTTGAGATCTGCATTGGAAAATAGAGCTCTATAAAGCGATATTATTGCTGAGGAAACCAAGGACGGGCATAAAAACTAAATATTGCATGACAGTAGCTCAAATGCTCAATATAATGGATGGCTGCTTGACCAGAGTGAGATCAGCAGTTTGTTGCCAGACTTTACAATACATATTATGCCTTAGTAGGCCACTATTTAATATATGAGTGTCATCCACTTTCTGTCCTATTAGGAGTAGCAACAGTTACTAGTCACAGGTACAGAGTTGAGTTGCACAGATCAATGCTCCCTCTAAGCCTTTGCAGTTGTTGAGTAGTAGGTAACTGGGCGATACATTGTGAGAGCCGGGCAGTCTGTTAATAAGGGTACATTCCCGCGTAGCAACCACAGGGTAAACTTGTAATGCTGTGTCACCATAATTTAAAGGGGTGTTCCCAACTCTGACTTCTCGGACATCTCTGATAATGTAGTAGATGTCATCTGCAGTCCTATGTAACACCACAGATAACACAGTGATAACCCTCTGAGTACAGATAATGTAGTAGATGTCACCTGCAGTCCTCTGTAATACCACAGAAAACACAGTGATAACCCTCTGAAAACAGATAATATAATAGATGTCATCTGCAGTCCTATGTAACACTACAGATAACACAGGGATAACTCTCTAAGCACAGATAATGTGGTAAATGTCACCTGCAGTCCTGAGTAACACTATAGATAACACAGTGATATTTAGCTCTCTGAGTACAGATAATGTAGTAGATGTCACATGCAGTCCTATGTAATACCACAGATAACACAGTGATAACCCTCTAAATACAGATAATGTAGTAGATGTCATCTGCAGTCCTATGTAACACTACGGATAACACAATGATAACTCTCTAAGCACAGATAATGTGGTATATGTCACCTGCAGTCCTATGTTACACCACAGATAACACAGTGATAACTCTCTGAACACCGATAGTGTAGTAGATTGTACCTTTACAAAAGGAGGATGATGGATAACTTAACTTACCATTCCATTCTCCTCCCCTCTTGGTGGGCCTGTCCTAAATCCTGCCAGAATGAGAAGCTCTAGAAAGTTCTAGAGAGAATTAGCTTGGCAAGCCTAGAGTGAAGGAGCACGTCCATCTGCTCCCGCTCCAAAGGCCTGGGGACTAAGGATACAGCTCCTCTGTGAGGACCATTACACCAGGGAGACTACAGGGTCCCAGGGCACAGAGGATCTGAAAGCTACAATCTTTATAGTCAGCAGAGTAATCAACAGTCCAGCTATACAGACTCTGCTGTAGGTGAGGGGATAATAAGTTAAGACTTAAGTTATTGTTAGAGAAGTGGAATAAGGAGAGAGAAGGACTACTCTACAGTGATATTGTCTGCTATCTTGCCTACCATCATACCTCATCACCTGGGGTTAGACATTACACCATGTGCAGATGACAGCTGGATGTCCTGTAACTCATCCTTTGTACTCAGTAAAGAAAAATGTTTGATGGTCTTCTACTTCTGCCTGATCCTTTCACACCAACTTTTCACTGCACTGAACCCTAGGTAGCGGCGGTCTGAGGGAGTACAACGTCACACAACATCTCATCAGGGCCACTCCCTCTCCCATCCTCTGTACCGACTCCTCAGGGGCTCACTGCAAAGGCGGTTGTTAGGATGGGCAACCAAAACCAAATGAGGAGTGTCTCTTCATGGCGGTGGTGCCATTTCTCTTCCCTCCTGGAAGTTCTAATTGGTGTCAGACTGGTCCATGCAGGAGTAACATTTCTTCAGAGGACAGGTAACTGCCCTCTGGACTCCAACGCACCATTATGTACTGCTGTAGCAGACAGCTCAGGAGAGGTAATCCTCCTGCATGGACTACTCTGCAAATGAGTGGGCCAACATACTAACGGAGTGGAGAGAGTTCAGAAGCTGAGTGACTGCACTGCTAAACAGGAACACTGCTCCAGAATATCCAGACAGAGACATTTGTAAAATGCAGTCACTATGAGAATTTGGCAATGAACACATTCCCTATCTTTATTGCATTTTTTCACTTGAAGCACATAGTAAATTTGCTGCCATCAGAATGTTTAGTTAAATTATGACAGCGCCTATGGTGTACACAAATTACTAAGATCCTTACAGCTTCCCTGTACTGATAAACCCAAACTAATAAATCAATATCTGCCTTATTGTCTTCTTCTTTAGTTTCTCTCCAAGGTCTCAAATCAAAGATTTACAACACCTCTGCTGGTCCTGGATAAAGAACGCTCCATACATTGTTTGTCCTGGATGACAAGACTTATAATGTGCAGTCTGCCTTTTTTGACAAAGCAGACATTAAACCCATGTTCTTCATAAATAATGTTCCTTCTACAATCACTAAATTAAACTGTTTCCGTTGTCTAATCTACTTCTTTTTGGTACTTTGTATATAATACCTGCTGGAATTCTCCATTGCAATAACTTTTCTATTTCAGACACAGATGGGGCTTTTAAATGTTATCTGAAGAAGGACATCAATGGAAGTTAGGTGAACCTTATAGAACAAGAACGCAGATATAAAAATAGATACAAGAAAGATAAGTAAATAGACAGGTCCTTCCAAAATATTTCTATTGGATTAACCCTTTCATGACCAAGGGTCATTGATGCCCCAGTGTCCAGGTCAAAATTTACAAATCTGACATGCGTCACTTTATGTGGTAATTGCTTTGGAACACTTTTATTTATCCAAGCCATTCTGAGATTGTTTTCTCGGGACATATTGTACTTCCTGATAGTCATAAATTTGAGTCAATATATTTCACCTTTATTTATGAAAAAATACCAAATTTATAAAAAAAAATGAAAAATTCACAATTTTCAAAATTCCAATTTCTCTGCTTCTAAAACAGAAAGTCATACCTAATAAAATATTTACTACTTAACATTTCCAATATGTCTACTTTATGTTGGCATCATTTTGGAAATGTCATTTTATTTTTTTAGGACGTTAGAAGGCTTAGAAGTTTAGAAGCAATTCTTCAAATTTTTAAGAAAATTTCCAAAACCCACTTTTTAAGGACCAGGTTCAGGTCTGAAGTCACTTTGTGGGGCTTACATAGTGGAAACCCCCCATAAATGACCCCATTGTAGAAACTACACCCCTCAAGTTATTCCAAACTGATTTTACAAACTTTGTTAACCCTTTAGGTGTTCCACAAGAATTAAAGGAAAATGGAGATGAAATTTCTAAATTTCACTTTTTTGGCAGATTTTCCATTTTATTACATTTTTTTCTTTAACACATTGAGGGTTAACAGCCAAACAAAACTCAACATTTATTACCCTGATTCTGCGGTTTACAGAAACACCCCACATGTGGTCGTAAACTGATGTAAGGGCGCACGGCAGGGCGCAGAAGGAAAGGAACGCCGTATGGTTTTTGGAAGGCAGATTTTGCTAAACTGGTTTTAGATGCCATGTCCCATTTAAAGCCCCCTGATGCACCCATACAGTATAAACTCCCAAAAAGTTACCCTATTTTGGAAACTAGGAAATAAGGTGCCAGTTTTATTGGTACTATTTTGGGGTACATATGATTTTTAATTGCTCTATATTAAGTTTTTTGTGAGGCAAGGTAACTGAAAAATGGCTGTTTTGGCACCGTTTTTTTTATTTATTTTTTTACAAGATTCATCTCACAGGGTAGATCATGTGCTATTTTTATAGAGCAGTTTGTTACGGACGCATTGATATCAAATATGTCTACTTTCTTTGTTTGTTTGTTTCAGTTTTACATAATAAAGCAATTTTGAAAAATAAATTATGTTTTTGTGTCTCCATTTTCTGAACGCCATATGTTTTTTATTTTTCTGCCGATCGTCTTGTGCAGGGGCTAGTTTTTTGCAGAAAGAGTTGAGGTTTTTATTGGTACCATTTTTGGGTACATAGGATTTTTTGATCATTCATTATTACACTTTATGGGGCAAGGTGACCAAAAAATTGGCTGTTTTGGAACAGTTTTTATTTATTTATTTTTACAGCGTTTATCTGAGGGGTTAGGTCATGTGACAGTTTTATATAGCAGATCGTTACGGATGTGGAAATACCTAATATGTATACTTTTTCTTATTTATTAAAGTATTACACAATAATAGCATTTCTGAAACCAAAAAAATGATGTTTTAGTGTCTCCATAGTCTGAAAGCCATAGATTTTTTATTTTTGGTTTGATTGGTACTATTTTGGGGGTCATAAGCCTTTTTGATCGCTTGCTGTTGCACTTTTTGTGATGTAAGTTGACAAAAATGGCTTTTTTTACACCGTTTTTAAATTTTTTTATGGTGTTTATCGGACGGAGTCTATCATGTGATATATTTATAGAGACTGTCGTTACAGACGCGGTGATACCTAATATATGTATTTTTTTTCTTTTTTTCATTTTTTATAGGAAAAAGCAATTTCTTTTTTTAATTTTACATTTTAATTCATTTATTTATTTTTACTTTTATTATTTTCACTTTTTTTTATTTATCAAGTCCCTCTTGGATCTTGAAGATCCAGTGGGGCTGATGGCTGTACTATACTTTGCAATGCTCTTGCATTGCAAAGTATAATACAATCAGATGCCCTGTAGGTGGCAACAGCGGACGCTGTTGCAAAGCGTCCGGTTGCCATGGCAACCATCGGGCGCTGCAATCGCAGCGCAGCAGCCCCGATGGTGGAGAGAGGGAGCCCCCTGCCTCTATTAACCCCATGGATGCCGCTGCCGCGGCATCTATGGGGTTACAGCAGAGTGTCAGCATAGAGCTGACACTCTCTGCTGATGGCAGCGCTGGAAAGGGGGGGGGTGTCACGGCCAGCATTGAGGGGGCAGGAGGAATGTATGGGGCGGGGAGGGGGCGGACCGCAGGAGGCAGGAGATAAGCGCTTCAGCGGCAGGCGGACACAAGGGGGGCTTGGAGGGGCACAGATCGGGGAGGGGGGGCACGAGGACACATTACCTGATTTCAGGCTCTGATCTGCAGAGCGCAGATCAGAGCCTGAAACCGGCATTTTTTTACTGCCGCGATCCGATTGGTTAGTCTGCATAGACTAACCAATCGGATCGATTGTCGGCAAGGGGCCACTCTGATTGGTCCCTTGCCGGCATTACTGAACTGTATGCTGTCCGTGACAGCAGCAGGACAGGGGCAGCAGCTGTAATCCAAGCGTTTTGCAGCGCTTGGATTAAAGAGCTGCCATGACGTCTATACACGTGGTAGCTGCACGGGGTATGTGCAGCTATCACGTATATATACAGATTGCGGTCGTGAAGGGGTTAAGGTCAGGACTTTGACTTGGTCATTCCAAAACTTTAACTTTATTCTTCTTGAACCATTCTTTGGTAGAACGACTTGTGTGCCTAGGGTCTTTGCCAAGCACGTACCGAGACATACGGACGTTCCCGCGTCAGGTGGCAGGAGATCTGTGAGACTTGCAACACGTGGTTTGATCTGACATGTTTTATTTTTGGATCAAATGACGTCTGTGTTGTTTCTGGTGCTTGCCACATCTTCTATCCCCAGGTGTTGCTATTTTGGTAATTTAACCATCCCTATTCAGTGTTGTTTCTCCCACTATGCTATGCGGTTTATAGCTTCTGTTGGACTTGTGGTTAGCTTGTGTTTGGTTCTCGGCTGAGTTCCTGGTGCTACCAATTCTTTATTGAAGATAAGTGTTTCCGTTCCCTTTTGTATTTTGTTTTGGCATTTGTGTGTGTTGCCTTTCCCTGTTGTCATTAGGCCTGAGGGAGACTCCTGTTTGTCCTTCCCTTTGGAGGAACAGGTAGACTCAGTCCTGACATTAGTTCTAGTGTCCTATAGGGTGAGATAGGATTCTAGGTATCCAGTGTATGAACTTGCCTACCTTTGGGGCCTGTTCATACTGGTTGTCGGTCAGGACTGGAGTTAGGGTTTTCTCTAGGAGGTGTACATCTTCCTTCCCTAGTTTCCAGGCCTTATTCCGATATCCCCTTTCCCTCCTATGCTCGGTGTGGTGTTTTCCTCCCACACACAAGCGTGACAGTCTTGCTGCATGACCCACGTTCTCTTGAGATTCAGCTCACAAACAGATGTCAGGATATTTTCCTTAAAAATTTGCTGGTTGAATTCAGAATTCATTGTTGCATCAATCTGTCCTGGCCCAGATGCAGCAAAACCAACCCAAACCATGATACTGCCACCAACGTGTGTCACACATGGGATGAGGTTTTTCTGCTGGAATGCAGGGTTTTCCTTTCTCCAAAATTAATGCTTCTCATTTAAGCCAAAAAGTTCTATTTTGGTCTCAACCGTCCACAAAACATTGTCCAGATGATCTTTAGCAAACTGCAGATGATCAGCAATATTTTTTTTAGAGACTAGCAACTTTCTTCTTGCAATCTTGCCATACACACCACTGTTGTTCAGTGTCCTCTTGCTGGTCTCATGAACATTTGCAGTGCCCCAGAACAGGATCACTGCAAAGAGGTTGATTGTTTTATTGTTGAATTGTTAGGTGAAATGTTGGAGTTATATTTGTGTTTGCCTAGTTAATAGTAATTTATGCATAGGCAAGGGTTAATAACCCTGATCCAGCCCATTTGGGTTGCCAGGAGATGGACCTGGGTCCACACCTAGTCAGTAGAAAACTGTTACTGAGAGATATCTGCTTGCTTATCAGTTCTACGCCTGATACCGTTGTAGTTTTATCCAAAGGGCAGGCAGAGAAGGAAGATCAGGGGGTCCAGAATCTGAAAGACCATGCATTAGAGCAAGTCAGCATAAGTGAGTACTGTGCTCATTTATGGCTGATATAGACATTGCTGTTGTGAGAGGAAATATTGCCAGGGCACTCTCCCACACTTTGAGATGGTTTGGCCAGAAGTATCCTAATTCTGTAAATCTGTACCCCTCAGCCTGGGAATTCCAGAACATTTATGTGGCGAAACCAACCTCGCCACTGGGCTTTGGAGAGGACTGGCTGCTGGCCTCTTGCCCCTGGATTATGGGCCATATACTAACTTTTGAACCCCTGGTCTGATTCATGCCATTTTTTAATATGTTGTTCCCCTGAATGGATTGATTGCGAATATGTAATTTTTATGTGAATGTGATGTATGGTTTTAGAGTTATGAAAGTTGGGTAGAAAATATGTTTAACTGTATGTATAATTGAGTCTCCTCTCAGGATAAGGGGAGGGAATATGCTGGGTGTGTTTCTATTGTGCCATTGTCCCATTGTGTGTTTAAAGGGTGATGTCTGTTCTGTTGTCCTCACATGTGTATTGGCGATCTCCCTTTGTCCTCAGAGATAATTGGATTGCTCTTCAGGTTGTCTGGACAGAGAGGAGGAAACCATGATGCATTGTGGGGATATGTTGTCCTCTGTTACAGTCTTCATTCTGGTCCTCTGGGGGCGTGAACGATTGGTTGCTGTAGTTACATTGTATGTCTTGTAATATACTGATTGGTTGTATTTCAAACCCCTGTGGGCAGTACTATGTTTGTTTTTTGTGAATAAAAGAGGCTGTACTTCAAGTACAGTCAGACCACTGCTTGATCCTCAACACGGAGCCTTGTCTCGTTATTAGGGGGATTCGCTGTATGCTGTTAGAAGACCGATTGCCAGGATTGTATGCTTTTCCTGTTCGTCTGCTAGCAGCTATTCGTGAGGTTCCAGTTTGGAGTGCTACTTTGTATCCAGTTCGGGAGTTGGTGTTCTGCAGTAGCTGGGCCTGTCTCTCAGAAAGGGGCTTATCGCCTAAACAGATTTTAACCCCTTGTCTGCTGAAACGGTCCGTTACATTGGTGGCAAGCAGTGGGATCGTTCCTACAGCCAGAAGGACAGCTACAGGAGACACCATTTCTGTGGATTCTACAATTTAAGGACAACACATGTCCCAGTACAGCGTCCCTGACAGCAGCAGGATGGAACCAGCAGTGTTATACGAGGAGGAGGACCTGGATGGCCGGGATGCATTAAGGAAAGGCATCTGGTACCAGGCCCTGGATAATCTACAATACCAGCGGGGGGTGAGAGTCTCCCCAGTGAAGAGCAGCGGTTGCAGAAGCAAGTGGCCCTGCGGATGCCCTTCCTGGGAGAGCAGCCCCTGGAGGAATGGGTGAAGGAACTAGAGCACCGGGTATGGCAGGAGCTATGGCTGGAGGATGCCTACCAGGCGCTTTGGTGGTATATGGCACAGTATATACCCTAGACAGCCGAACATGACAAGCCAGAGGGAGAGGAGTTTTATGGTCCTGGCTTGTTATGGGAGTCCTTTGCAGAGCCTGACTTCAGGAGCCCTGCACAGTCCAGACTTCAGGACATTTTTTATGAGAGGGAGGCTAGGCATGAGTGGGATGACCCCCATGAGGTAGAGCAAGACCTGGCTCACCTAGCAACCCTGGAGTGGGAACTGGAGCAGGACTACCGAGATCTCTTCCACTCCATTGAGAAGGCTCAGCAGGACGGTAAGGTGACAGACCCAGATCCAGACCCATTCAGCTGGGCAGATATTGTAGAGTGTTACTGGGAAGGACCCCAGGTGGCCGGTAGAGATGGGACCGAGGTCTCTCCACCGGTCCTGCAGGGAATTGGGAGCCCAGTCTCCATTCCCCAGCGGCACTGTGAAGTGCAGGGAGAGGAGAGCAGCGTCCTCCCTCTCCAGCAGCAGGCTGAGTTACAGGGGGCAGAGGTAGTTGTTCCTGCCCCCCAGCAGCAGAGTGATATGCCGGGAAGGCAGTGTGAAATGCAGGGAGAGGAGAGCAGCGTCCTCCCTCTCCAGCGGCAGGCTGAGTTACAGGGGGCAGAGGTAGTTGTTCCTGCCCCCCAGCAGCAGCATGATTTTTTGGGAATAGAGAGCCCAGTCTCCTTTCCCCAGCAGCAGGACACTGTATTGGGAGCAGAGACAGTCGGTCCTGTCCCCCAGCAGCAGCATGATTTTTTGGGAATAGAGAGCCCAGTCTCCTTTCCCCAGCAGCAGGACACTGTATTGGGAGCAGAGACAGTCGGTCCTGTCCCCCAGCAGCAGCATGATTTTTTGGGAATAGAGAGCCCAGTCTCCTTTCCCCAGCAGCAGGACACTGTATTGGGAGCGGAGACGGTCGGTCGCCCTCCCCAGCGGCTGGAAGTATGTATAGGAGAGGAGCTCGTTACCCCCTCTCCCCAGCGGCAGCTTAACGCACCAGGGGGAGACAGTAAGCCCCACAACAGTGCAGATGGGACCGTGGTCTCTGCACTTACAGCACAGGGGGTAGAGACAGTCGGTCTCCCCCTCCAACAACCAGGCTCCAACCAGGCTTCTTCCGTGGTAGCGCTGGCACCAGGGCAGAGTACCGCTGATACCTGCCCACAAAGCAACCCCCACTCCAAGCCAGGGAGCAACACAGAGACCGGGAGTACCAGCTTCCAACATAACCTTGGTGGACTCACTGGACAAGGACAGGCTACTAAAGTCAACAGGTCCAGTATTTGGTTGTGGGTGGGCTGCCAGACTAACTCAGGTACCGACCGGCGTGAGGTCAGGTATCTGGTTAGTCTTCCCTGGGGGGGGGGGGGAGATGTGTGGCGAAACCAACCTCGCCACTGGGCTTTGGAGAGGACTGGCTGCTGGCCTCTTGCCCCTGGATTATGGGCCATATACTAACTTTTGAACCCCTGGTCTGATTCATGCCATTTTTTAATATGTTGTTCCCCTGAATGGA
Source organism: Bufo bufo (assembly GCF_905171765.1). Lineage (NCBI taxonomy): Eukaryota > Metazoa > Chordata > Amphibia > Anura > Bufonidae > Bufo > Bufo bufo. The sequence continues at coordinate 72,128,286 of NC_053392.1, read as the reverse complement.
TTGATTGCGAATATGTAATTTTTATGTGAATGTGATGTATGGTTTTAGAGTTATGAAAGTTGGGTAGAAAGTATGTTTAACTGTATGTATAATTGAGTCTCCTCTCAGGATAAGGGGAGGAAATATGCTGGGTGTGTTTCTATTGTGCCATTGTCCCATTGTGTGTTTAAAGGGTGATGTCTGTTCTGTTGTCTGCACATGTGTATTGGCGATCTCCCTTTGTCCTCAGAGATAATTGGATTGCTCTTCAGGTTGTCTGGACAGAGAGGAGGAAACCATGATGCATTGTGGGGATATGTTGTCCTATGTTACAGTCTTCATTCTGGTCCTCTGGGGGCGTGAACGATTGGTTGCTGTAGTTACATTGTATGTCTTGTAATATACTGATTGGTTGTATTTCAAACCCCTGTGGGCAGTACTATGTTTGTTTTTTGTGAATAAAAGAGGCTGTACTTCAAGTACAGTCAGACCACTGCTTGATCCTCAACACGGAGCCTTGTCTCGTTATTGGGGGGATTCGCTGTATGCTGTTAGAAGACCGATTGCCAGGATTGTATGCTTTTCCTGTTCGTCTGCTAGCAGCTATTCGTGAGGTTCCAGTTTGGAGTGCTACTTTGTATCCAGTTCGGGAGTTGGTGTTCTGCAGTAGCTGGGCCTGTCTCTCAGAAAGGGGCTTATCGCCTAAACGGATTTTAACCCCTTGTCTGCTGAAACGGTCCGTTACAATTTACAAGAACCTGATTGCATGGCTTAAATTCTGCAGCGAGACTTTAGAAAGACAGAAAGAATCACAACTCCCATCAGTGCTGCTATTCATCCACACATTGTTGTTGGGGAAAGATTGCACATTGCACATATGACTTGGAATTGTGCCTTGATATTTTTGGATGAACTAGTGTGCAGGGCTGGCTCCAGGTTCAGAGGGCCCTTGGGCGATAAAGTCTCAGTGGGCCCCCTTACACAGTGGTAACTCTCTGAGTACAGATAATATAGTAGATGTCTGCAGTCCTATGTAACAGCACAGATAACACTAGTGCTAATAATGTGTTAGTGCTACCTGCAGTCCTACTGTATGTAAAACCACAGATAACACTAATGCTGATAATGTGGTAGTGTTACCTGCAGTCCTATGTAAAACCACAGATAACACTTGTGTAGATCATGTGGTAGTGTTACCTGCATCCTTAGTGTGCCTCCCTGTGTCTCTCCCACGGACTGCATGCTGGCGGCGCTGCCTCCTCTTCCATCTTCATCTTCTTGACCCGCACAGAACGTCCTGATGCAGCTGCGTCAAGACATAGGAATACTGTGGGCATGGTGATGGTGGCACACACAAGGGGACAGACACACACACACACGGGGACAGACAGACACACAAACACACACAGGGACACACACACAGCTAGGCCTCACCACACTCCAGCCAGGCTCCTCTCCGTACAGGAACACACAGGGTCACTAGTGGGGTGGCAGTAGGAGGGGGGAGCAGAGTCCGTAGAGGGATGACAGGAGCAGGGGGAGCAGGGTCACTAGTGGGGTGGCAGTAGGAGGGAGAGCAGGGTCACTCGTGGGGTGACAGGAGGAGGGGGGAGCAGGGTGACTAGTGGGGTGACAGGTGGAGGGGGAGCAGGGTCACTAGTGGGGTGACAGGAGGAGGAGGAGGAGCAGGGTCACTAGTGGGGTGACAGGAGGAGGGGGAGCAGGGTGACAGGTGTAGGGGGAGCAGGGTCACTAGTGGGGTGACAGGAGGAGGGGGAGCAGGGTGACAGGAGGAGGGGGAGCAGGGTCACTAGTGGGCTGACAGGAGGAGGGGGGAGCAGGGTCACTAGTGGGCTGACAGGAGGAGGGGGGAGCAGGGTCACTAGTGGGCTGACAGGAGGAGGGGGGAGTAGGGTCACTAGTAGGGTGACGGGAGGAGGGGGGAACTGGACAGAACCATGATTGGGGGAGGGGGGAATCACTTACTTGAAGACTGACAGGCCGGGCTCCTTAGCTCTCCAGAGGCCCTGTCATGTTTCCATGGGTCCTTGCGCAGCACACCATGCTCTCCTTACTACAGCCGTCAGCCACCCTGGGACCCCTCCTTCTTACAGCTCCCGCCGGCTTCCTCTGCTGCAGGGCCTGCCACTCAGACCAGTGTACTCGTGAACGTGCACATGCACGCGGCGCACTGATGCTCCGCACTCTGCAGGCCTGGAGATCTTTTATGACGGCGGCAGCGCTGCTCAGCGCCAGCAACAGTTTGTAAAATTTTTTAAAGGGACCGTGCAGAAACGAGTGGGCCCCCCCAGAAGCAGTGGGCCCCAGCACTTGCCCGGGTTTGCCGGGTGCTAGAGCCGGCCCTGCTAGTGTGCTATTACTATTCTGCACTTTAGGAAAGAGAGACCTATTTATTTACACTAACTGGCCTGGTCAAGACTCCAACACCATTTTCCAGCCATTGTAACTACATCCATACTCCGGCCTTGCACCTTGCCAAAACATCTAATACCAAGGCACCCTTACTACCACCAGGCAAAAGCCCCAACATCAGAGTGTGCCCCAAGAGAAGAAAAGGTATGCCCTCCTGTCACTGCACTGAAATTGCTACTGCTACCACCACTCATTATTTGCTCGCTCCTGTACTTTTGTAATTGCATGTATTTATAAATTATTCAATAAAATGTATCTGCTGTTTATTGTTTTTCTTATTGGTTTGTCTGGCCGCACATGCTCAGTTTCATCCTTCAACTACCTCCTGAGGGAGAGAGCTGCAGCAGAAAAGACACTCCCCTTGAGCTGTCAGCTTGATATACCATAATTTCTGCCCCATACGAAGCATATTCCCCCCCCCCCCCCCCAAAGTGGTGGAAAAATCTTCCTGCGACTTATGGGGTGAATACTAATGAGCGCTTCTATTATGGAAGCGCTCATTAGTACCAGAGGACCGGGAAGCGGTGAAGGCTCTGTACTCACTGCTTCCTGGTCCTCGGCTGTCTGCCGTGCTATGTCTGCGCTCTGTGAATTCACGCTGTGCGCATCAGGTCACAGCACAGCTGACAGCAGGAGGAGGAAGAATGCTGGAGGTGAGGAGCAGGAGAGGTAAGTGTTTTTTTTTATTTTATGTGATATGAGGCTGCTGGGGGCTGATGAGAGGCATCTGGGGGCTGATAAAAGGCTGCTGGGGACTGATGAGAGGCTGCTGAGGGCTGATGAGAGGCTGCTGAGGGCTGATGCGAGGCATGTGGGCTGATCTGAGGTTTGAATGGGGTGTCTTATTTATTTTGGGGCTCTTGTCTGATGTATGATTGAGGGTCATTCACATTGGGGTCTGAGCTGAGGTCTGATTGGGGATCTGGTCTGAGATCTTATTGGGGTCTTATTAACATTGGGGATCTGTTTGGGACTGTCTGCTGAAGTATGAATAACATTGGGGGTCTGATTGGTGGTCTGACCTGAGGTCTAATGAAAAATATTTTTTTATTGTCCTCCTCTAAAACCTAGGTGCGTCTTATTGGCCGGTGCGTCTTATAGGGCAAAAAATATGGTAAATCTAGCAGAGCAATGAATGGAGAGATCTCTGGGTCCGTGATTTTTATTTTATATTTTAGTCATGGGATAACCTCTTAAAGCCTCATAGCTGCCATAGATTTAAGTGTGTTGCATAGCATGGGTGGAAGATGTGCCAAATATATCAGAGGCGTGCGCCTCTGCATAAATTTGACCCATCCTCCAGCAGCAGAGGGGGAATCAAGACAGTCGTACAATATGCTGGTCTTGATAAATGTCCCCCCAAATCTTTACTGTCAAGACCAAAATTGTAATGGACCAGAAGGGTCTGACTAGTGTTTCCTACGTTCTCCACACAGGTAATTTTATAGCACAATGGAAGCTTAGGATTTTTGAACTATTTTGCTCCAGGTTGCATTGTTCTAGTTTTAATTGTTTCACAGTCTAACAAGTTTTAATATATTTGAAGTCTCATAAAAAAGTGCATTGAATTGCCAAACACAGGCCAGGGAGTATTTTATATAATTTCATCGCTTTATGATTCTGTGGAATATATAGTAAATTCTCTAGAGTATCTGGGCTTCCTTGTAAAAGGGCCATATAAAATGCCTAACTTTCCTTCTGGTACCTACAGAATTTTACATCACAATCCCAGTCATTTTTACTTGGTCATATTTTAGTCGATTGCAAAAAGGTTTTAGCCCCTGCCTTGTTGTCTATTTGGTCATGGGACAAGTAAATGAGTCTTAATATACCACTCCCCTCCAATTCACCACATGCCTTAATAAAAGTTTCATTGCATTAAGCCGGAGTTAAGGCAAGTAGGCCGTTTTCTCTGACATTCCATATATATTACCTTGCCTCAGGAAATTATTGCTATATATTTTACTGCATCTACAGTACATTGAAGATCAGGATTAGAACATACAAACTGCATTGACATTTACCAGACCATTTGCTTTTTTACGTCAAGTCTCAAAGGAGCTGTATTCTGTGAAGGGATATTAACAGTTGCATTGTATTTTGTGGTGCCCATAATATTTCACTTTATTTTTATGTGAGGCAGATAAGTATACAAAATAACTGTTAGGTTTTTAACATAATAAAGTTTCCTCATCCCTTTGGGTACACCAGCCGAATGCATGTAAATTGGTTTAGTTAGGGTAAACACAAGGTCAAATACATATTCTCCGGGGTTGTGTTCCTTCTGCTTTTTTACTACAAGGTTCTTAGGATTCATTGAATTTCATGGTGGGGGGGAGGGGTGTCTTATATAGAGGTTGTGCCCTCATGAGATCCGGTTATTCCACTTTTCTAACTCGTAATCTAGTGGTTATGCACTTAGCGCCGGCCTTAGGTTGGATTGTGCCTTGTGTGGTATCTTCTGTTGGCATCTAGCCATATGGCACATGGGGGACATTTATTAAGACCAATGTTTTACACACTCATTGTACCAGAAAAGTGGAGTGACTTTGGCTGTTTTATTGGTAGAGTATATCTTGCGACAAATTTCTGAAGTGTTTGCAACACATTTTTAGTGATTTTCGCCATGGCATTTTATATTTACATAGGGGACGCACAGATGTTTTGTGAGCTGAGTTCAGTGTTGGACTGTTCACCAGACTACCTGTACCAGAGGAACCTCCCGGCTCTTATTCCATAGTGGGCCCCTGTGTGGCAAGGTTTATTTTAGGGTTTCTATCCCTTTAATTCTTTGTAATGTAATTGGTTAGTGGTACCACGTGCCAGACCGCGTTCCTAAGGTCTGAAGTAACTGTACATGGCTGCTCCACACTGAAGACATTTAGGAGGGGCTAGGAGGGACCAGAGCATAGTATATAATGAGGCCTCAACCCTTCCCCCAGACAGCTCTGCAAGTGGAAGCAACCGGCCTGAGATTCTAGGACAGTTTGTTGGTGGCCATTTTTAATTATTTCTGGAGAAGCCCTTTAAACTACAGAAAACACACTTGTAATTTTGCTAGTAGCAATTAACAGAAAAGTGGCCCTATCTATAATACTTAACTTTTAACCTTTGATTAAAAACATAGCCCAACAAAATAATTAACAAAAATCACAGCAAGTAGTACAAGTAAATAAGTGCGCAATTTAAGAGAAAGAAACGGTCTTACTACTTTGTAGATTATCGGTAATGGGGGTCTCCCAACGTCGAGCCGGGTGTCTTGCCCTGAAATGCCCCTACTTGGCCTGAGCTACGCTTCACACTCAGGTAGCGGAGCACTCGCCCTTATAGAGGTGACCCCTCTGAGCTGTAACACAAATCTGACTAGAGCTCCTTGCTGTACCCTAAGTAGAATGGTTTCCCTGATCTGTGGAATGGAGAAATAGGAAACACTTCAGGGAAGTCCCAGATAATGATTCAAAAATGTTCCAACACGTTTCATTGGCTATATTCCAACTTGTATATGATAAGGGTTAGGATCTAGTAGTCTCCTAAGCCTAACTGCCCTCTTCCAGCCTACTGATGTTGAGTGCCGATGCAGACATGAGCAGAATGATGTTGAGGTCACCTCTTAGTCTGATACAGTGCCTTAGATCCAGAGCTCATAGCATTCCTCCTCATCCTCCTCCAGAGAAGCATTTTAGTTGCATCATCTCTGTCTTCACTGCCCAATCCGTGTGGTGCACTTTATTTTTTCCTAAGTAGAGGCAAAAAATAACCATAATGCGCTACAGAAGATACTCCAGAGAGTCTACCTGTTGACGACTTGTTTGAGAGGAGTCAGTGTTTGTACAGTCATAAGCAGAAGGGGGACCATATGCATAGCTGTGTTAGTAGTGGTAGTAGTGGTACTTTTAGCCACGGTGGTGGCAGCATGGGTAGTGATAGAGACAGTGGCATTCGGGGCAAATACAGAGCAAGGAATCGGGATGGGGGCCAAGGAACTCATGATGACATATCACAGTTTGATAAAAGTGGTGGGGGAGGGGGAGGACTCTGATCATAAAGATCTGATGAACAGAACCTGGAATGTGGATCAGGATGCTTAAGAGGAGGTAATATCAGAAGAAGAGGGTGATGACCACAGCTGGGGCAATAAAGAGCAGAGGCAATGTACAGCCAGAACCTCCCAAAATTGCTAGGGCTAGATGTCCTTCCATTATGTTCAGCTCTGGAACTGGTAATACCTCTGATACTGTGGGTGCAGGTTCAAAATATGCCAGTCCTAGGCCAAGCTAGGTAGCTGCTAGCTCTGTGCAAGTTTCTGATGTCTGGCAGTTTTTCCTCACAGCGCCAGAAGACAAAAGCATTTGAGAGAGAGCAAGCTTAAGATGGACTCTCATGAGGTACTGTACCCTGAATGTAGCCTCAACTGGCAATGCCGACGGCCATCATCGATATGCAGGAAGAAGCTAGAGAACTGGAGAAACCTGGCTGCCTAAGCTAGCTGTTCTTAGATTGCAATGCCACCTGCTACTTGAACATTTTCTTGCTCAGATAGCATAGCATTACCAAATTTGCAAATACCTGCCACAGAGTTAAGAGTTTCACTGCAATAGCATTTGGCTGCTTTTCTGTCTCCTTTTCACTTCACACATTTACAATCTGGTGCAGGATTCAACAAGCCAAAAAAAGATAATTCTAATTTCAAAAGTTATGTCTACAATCTATTTTTCATTCAAAAGGTGCAATAACATCAAAGTGGTTCTCTGGGATTTTCATAATGATGAACTATCCATCAACATGAGATCATCGGGGGTCTAACTCCCGGCAACCCTGTTTATCAGCTGTTTGAGGAAGCTGCAGCCCTCCTTGAGCTTACCAAACACAGGGGCATCCATTGGATAGAAGCTGTGCTTGCTACTGCATTCATTGGAAGAAACTGACCTGTGCCTAGGCCATGTGACTAATGAACGTCACATGGTCTAGGCGCTTATGCCTCTTCATATAGCTTATCAGCGGGAGTGCCAAGAGTTAGACCTCTACCAAGCTGATATTGACCTATCCTTAGGAAAAGCCATTAATACCATCAAACCCCTTCAAGATCAAGGTCTTAAATTGGAGATCCTGCGCTATAATCCTCATCCTAGGGTGTTGTCTTAATAAGACCTGGTTCCATCATTTCTTTCTTAAGGCATCCAGTATTTATAATAGAATATTGGTTTGTACAAGCCAGCACAATGTCAGTTAGTAACTAGGAAAGCCAAGTGAGTGAGTGGATGCCAAAGTTACGTACATAAAATTGCCATGAAATACATTACTTTGTGCCTCGCATATATTGAAAATGTCCCACTGTTTTCCTATTCACACAATGTAGATGCCCTTTTCTCCAAACCTATGCCAAGTATTACTTTTTTCATGGTTTATTACTCGGATACAAGGCGGTGATTGTGCAGTTATTCTGTATGTATCATTTCATTACTTTAGGCAACACGTACTGGCAGCTTGTATCTCATTGTTTAATGTGAAGTAATCTAAATGTAGATATGGTATTTTTATAAGACCAACCACAGGTATTTGGCTCGGTACGCTCTTGCTCTGCACCCATGGGAAATAAATGTGTTGGATACTGCTTCCGTGAAATTGTGTGAAAGTTTTTATTCACATCTTTAATTATATTTCCAAACACAACTAAAAAATTATTTTGATGCTCCCAGCCATAATGCAGGTTCTCACAAAACCCTGGATGTGTGATTGGGAAATAAAAGGCCAATAAGTGTGCAAACACTGGGTTTACAGTTCACATAGAACAGTAGACAGTATTAGATCCATCGCAGAGAGCTTTGCCATAAAGTGTATCATGGACACATGGAATGACCCTACTGCACCACCAGTGCATCAGATACCATGGGAGTTCACCTTTTCTTTAAGATTCGGGTTAATGCTACAGAGAATTAGCCTTAGGCTGTGATTAATTACTGAATGTTCCTTGGTTTCCACGATTCACATCTAAAGGGATATTAAACTAGTCAGAAGTAGAGAGTCACTTGTTCAGAAGTATCTGGGTGTATTAGTAGATCATAGACTAAATAACAGCATGCAATGCCAGTCAGCTGCCGCTAAGGCCAACAGAATTTTGTCTTGTATTAAAAGAGGTATGGACTCTCAGGACAGGGATGTAATATTGCTACTATAAAAAGCGTTGGTGCGGCCTCACCTGGAATGCGCTGTTCAGTTCTGGACTCTAGTCCATAAAAAGGATGCCCTGGTGTTAGAGCAACTAAACTCATAAACGGCCTGGAAGATCTTAGTTATAAGCAAAGGCTAAGGGCTCTTTCACACCTGCGTTCTTGTCTTCCGGCATAGAGTTCCGTCGTCGGGGCTCTATGCCGGAAGAATCCTGATCAGGATTATCCTAATGCATTCTGAATGGAGAGTAATCCGTTCAGGATGCATCAGGATGTCTTCAGTTCCGGTACGGAACGTTTGTTGGCCGGAGAAAATACCGCAGCATGCTGCGCTTTTTGCTCCGGCCAAAAATCCGGAACACTTGCCGCAAGGCCGGATCCGGAATTAATGCCCATTGGAAGGCATTGATCCGGATCCGGCCTTAAGCTAAACGTCGTTTCGGCGCATTGCCGGAGCCGACATTTAGCTTTTTCAGAGTGGTTACCATGGCTGCCGGGACGCTAAAGTCCTGACAGCCATGGTAAGTGTAGTGGGGAGCGGGGGAGCAGTGTACTTACCGTCCGTGCGGCTCCCCGGGCGCTCCAGAGTGACGTCAGGGCGCCCCAAGCGCATGGATCACGTGATCGCATGGATCACGTCATCCATGCGCATGGGGCGCTCTGACGTCATTCTGGAGCGCCCCGGGAGCCGCACGGACTGTAAGTATACTGCTCCCCCGCTCCCCACTACTACTATGGCAACCAGGACCTTAATAGCGTCCTGGGTGCCATAGTAACACTGAAAGCATTTGGAAGACGGTTCCGTCTTCAAATGCTTTCAGTACACTTGCGTTTTTCCGGATCCGGCAGGCACCTCCGGCAACGGAAGTGCATGCCGGATCCCAACAACGCAAGTGTGAAAGAGGCCTAAAAGAACTGAATTTGTTTAGCCTTGAAAAAAGATGTCTAAGGGGCAGCATCATTAACCTGTACAAATATATAAACGGACCATACAAAAAATATCAAGGGAAGCTATTCTATGTTAAACCCCCTCAAAAAAACACCTGGAGAAAAAAAGATTCAGTTATAAGAGGTGACAAGCATTCTTTACTGTAAGGGCTGTGAATTTCTGGAATAGCCTGCCGCAGGAGCTGGTCAAGCAAAAAAAAGCTTTAGATTACTTTTTAATTCAAAATAACATTGAGACTGATGACAATGTATATAAATCTTGTTCTACACACCCTTTCCCTTTGGCACAACCCCTTTTTAAAAGGAAGATGGACATTGATTCAGGGATTTGTTCCGTGGATCAATATAGTAGGATTACAGGTTGGACTTGATGGACTTTTGTCTTTTTCCAACCTTAACAACTATGTAGAGATGAGTACGTTTCTTAAAATTCAGTTTAGGTCCAATACGACCAAATAAATTTGACCTGAATCCAAAATGCTGGAAAATTCGCTCAGAAATTTTAGATTTGATTTGCTCATGCCTAGGCAAAAGTGTTGATAAGCACACAGGTTGCCCCTAGGCATATGGATGACAGAGCATCCTGTCTACCCCAACCATGACTTGCCAAGTGCAGCGGATAGGAGTGGTAGCGGTCCTGATCAGGTGTTGTGTACAGTTTCTCAGGCACCAATTGAGGAGGTATGGTGGCTGGTTAGATTAGTGCAGCGACAGGGTCGCAGGGGCAATATGTGAGTTATGGTGGGCCGATGGGGGCAGTTACAGTTTTACTCATGGTTAGCCGCGCTTCCTGGGCCGGCGTGAATAGAAAGACAACACCAGTTCCTTCGGGGCACACTCTATTGTCCAGGGACTCCCGCCAAATGGTGGTTGAGGTGCCCTTGGTGGTGTGGGTTTAAGGTGCCGTGGAGGCAGGGTCCCTGGTGTTCATGACGCTAGCACCGTAAGGTGCAAATAGGTGATAAGTTTGCAGAATAAGTAGACCAGTTCTCTTAACAAATTCCTAGTATTTTACTGAAGTTGATCCAAAGGTCATCAATGTGCGCAAAAGTTATTTACAGCAAAGCAGCTTCTAACAATGGCTCAGGTTAGTTCCCAAAAGTTGCATAAGGGGTAGTTTTCCTCTATAAAAATCAATCCCTTGTTTCTCCAATCTGGAGGGATGTACTATCTCTGCTATACTGTATAGTCATAAACATCTGTATCCTCTCTAGGAATACTATCTCCTGACAGGTGGCCTTTCTGTCTTTGGTTATGGTAGGAGCTGGTAGCTTAGAATCTCTCCACCAAATGCAAAGGAGACTAGAGCCTGATAAACGACAATAACCTTCTGTTGCTAATATTCTCACTCCCTCTCTGGGTTGCCTGGATCTTCTATAATCTTTCCCTTCTATGGGCTGGTACATGGAACTAACTCTGGAGTTTAGCTAACTCTCCAAACTGGCTGCTGAGGTGCATCTTTTTCCTCAGACATCACACTCTCCTCCTTCTTCTTCTCCTCTCCTTAGAGCAGGGAGGAGTCAGCCCTGGGAGGTTTGTTAGAACCTACCTCTCCCTATGCAACTTTTTGGGAACTCCAAGCCATCCTCAGCACACTCTTGCCACGATGATGCATTACCTGAAAAATATAAAAATAGCATGCATGCATATACATAGTACCATTACCCCATTCTTGTGTTTTCTCTTCTTTGGCTGCAAGAGAATTGGGTTAGGCATATACATCAGGAGCATCACAATATAGCATGGGTGAAAAGGGCCATAGTTTCTCTTGTAACTGGGGATCTGGGGGCGCTGACCTGGCTAGCGGACAGTAAAGACCAGGATAGTCCATAATGTAAACAAAAAGGAAACTTCTCAGGAGGCTCACAGGGCATGAGTCCGTTCCCTGGGCACGAAGCATGATGGTTGCAGAACATCACGGAGGGCTTTAGTACATCAAAGTCCATCTCCGGGGAGGTGGAGCTAGCGCCGGACCATGATAGCTGCTATACTCTGAGCTCTGCTGAAACGACTCCCCTAGCACAAGCCTACAGCTGCTATAAGAAAGAAAGATGGTAAAGATCGGCAACCCCAAAGCAGGGGACCATTCCTCCACCAATAAATCATTACCAGCGAGCGGTGACATGGATAGATTTATCAAAAAAGCTGCCTCCTCATTTGTAGCGCGGGAAACAAAGATGGCGCCGACACATCCCACAAAGCAAACGAGCGCTCCACTGAGAAATCAGAGGAGGACAGCTATAATGAAGAGCCGCAAAGCAGAGGTGCCCTGCCGATTAACAGGCATTATCTGAAGCAAGCCCTCTGTAAGGCAATGGAACCAGTCCTCAGTGAGATATCAGCGCTTCGTCAGGACATGAGGCAAGTTGGGGACCGTGTGGAGGCTTTGGAGTCCCACCAAACCGCGATCCTGGCTCACCAGTCAGCTACAACAAGATCTTTTGAAAGGTGCAATACCTACCTAAATGATTTACACAATGCCCTGGAAGATCAGGAAAACAGGGGGCGGCGCAATAATATGCGTTTTAGAGGCATCCCAGAGACTGTGCCAACAGATGACATACCTGCAACAGTTAAATCAATTTGCAATTCCCTCCTGGGCCCAGAAGCACCCCCTGATATCGTCATTGAGAGAGCCCATAGAGCGCTGCACCCCAAACCAAAGCCTGAACATCCTCCAAGGGAAGTGATATGCAAATTTCTCAATTTCCAGATTAAATCGGCGATCCAAGATGCCGCAAGAAACTGCGCGAATCTATCATTTGAGGGCGCGCAAATTGCAGTGTACCAAGATCTCGCACCCTCTACACTGAGAAAACGCAGAGCCCTAAAGCCGCTAACCGACTGGCTAAGATCCAACAAGACCCAATACAGATGGAGCTTTCCGTTCGGTCTCTCCTTTTTCTATGAGAGACGCCGCTTTAATATCTCAGCCTATACAGATTTAGATGCAGCATACGATCATCTGCAAATCCCACCGCTGAATGTAGAAAATTGGAAAGAAATTTCAACTACCTGATGTCCCTACAGTGGCTCCCTTTGCTCCACAGCGTACGCCAAAAGCCCAGAGAACCGGGAGAAGAAACCGTCCATTGACGCCGAAGAGACTGGCGCAGGAATCCTAAACGCTGCTTTTTAACCAGCTCACAAAATGCCTTTTCTCCCATATTAATAACCCTTTTTTTCTAGCAGGTTGTTTTTTGCTCTTAGGGGACTTACTAAATTCTACAAGTGCCTGTCCCTTTAAGCATGCTTTTTCTTAAAGGGGATAATACTATCCTCCTATCCTGCTTCTTCTTCCTTACATCCTTATTTCCTTTCTCTTTAGTGCTGGGGAAGTCATGCTAGGGTCTCTAGACCATTCTGCCCCCATGATGTCTTTTACCTTTAATTGAATTGTTACGTCAATGTTTAAGTTGGATTATTGTTTAGTTTTTTTCTTCATTTTGTTTTATTGTACTAGGTGGTACATGCAGTACAGAGAATCTTTACACTGGCTTATCAAGACACTTTGTGTTTCCCCTTGGGCCTTTGCTCCCCCACGTGGGGGACTGAACCTCTACCAACTCAAATATGCATCTACCTGGATGGAGCCTTCACTACATAAAGGTACAATAAAATGCCTTAGTCCCCATGGCTGACCTACATATAGCATCCTATAATGTCAAAAGCTTCAACACTCCATCTAAGCGTAGTCAAATCTTTACCATGCTATGTAAATCTGAGGCTAGTGTCCTGCTCCTCCAGGAGACTCATTTTATATTTAATAAATACCCTAACCTATCCTTCTCACACTTCCCATTGTGGTATCATTGTGGGGGGGGGGGGGGGGGTTCTTCAGCCTCGGGAGGGGGAGGGGGGGGGGGGTGAGCATCGGCTTCCAGAGGAGAATCCCTTTCAAGTACATCAGACACATCCAGGATGAGGAGGGGAGGTATATTATGGTCAAGGGACAGATAGGTCCTCAAATCTACACTTTCATAATCATCTATATGCCGAACACTAAACAAGCTATCTGTCTCGCTAACATATTGCCCATTATTGACTCCTTTAGAGAGGGAATTGTGATACTGGGTGGGGACCTAAATGTCACCCTTAATCCACAGCTGGACTCTTCATCTCATAAGTCTGCCCTATCCGCGAGCTCTTTAAAGACAATTAGAGAAGGTTTTTGGAGCTTACACCTGGTAGATTCATGGCGTTCCTTACACCCTAACACAATTGACTATACCTTTTATTCCCACGTCCATGGTACATATCACCGGTTAGATTATGTTTTTTATCTCAAAGGAACACCTTCAGCTATGCGCTGAAGCCAAAATAGGATCCATTCACTTATCAGATCATGCCCCAGTCCTTATATTGGTTCGTGCGACCAATACATTGCCCGAGACCCCCTAATTGGCGTCTAAACGAATCCATATGCTGGGCATGGTGGGAGTTGTAGTTTTTCAACAGCTGGAGAGCCACAGGTTGGCCATGCCTGCACTAGAACAATGGATGGTATTGTTGTAAAGATACATCAGTTAAGGTAGTAGAGTTGGTTAATCAGTTATTTTAGCAGGTGGCACAGCTCTTAACATTTCAATCAAGGTTTGGTTCATTTTCTCACAAAGTCCGTTACCTTGATGATGGTAAGCTGTTGTTCTTATATTCTGACAATTGTGAAGTGAACATAGTTCATGGAAGACCTGGGATTCAAAGGTGGATCCTTGATCTGTGAGAATCTTTTCAGGGCATCCATAGGGCAACAGGAAATTCTTCCAAAAAACATTTGTGGTGGTTTTCGCTGTCAAGTCTTTAACAGGTGCAGCTACTACGAATTTGGTGTAGTGATCAATTATTGTCATGACATCTGGCATCTCGGCGTGATACTATAATTTGATGCAGCTGATCATTGGTGACAGGATCTAGGGTTCTTCTTAACATTATTCCATTCTACATAAACAGTTGCTTTCTGTTTCTTCTTAGCTTGAGTAGCTCTGGATCTGCATTCTTTCTGAGGATCCTTTCTGGTGTTCTTCCACTAGTGAATTAATCTTGTAGCTCGCCAAATACTCGACTCTCGGCTTGCAATTTGATCCATCTTTCCTTCTCAACTTGTGGTTCTGGATTTCTGTGCTGTTGGAAGTTGAGGACTTCTTTATCTTGGCCTTTAATGGTGATAACATCTTGTTGGGCAAATTGTTTGTAGAAATCAGGCATCTCTACTGCTTCCCATATGTCTTGTTGTTCAGTAGGGTCTTCTCTGGTAGGTAGATGGGATAAGGCCTCTCCATTTTCATTTGACTTGCCTGTTCTGTACTTGACCACAAAGTTAAAGTTGGTAAGACGTGAGGCCCATCTTTGTTCTAAGGCTCCTAACTTGGCTGTGTTGAGGTGCGACAGTAGGTTGTTATCAGTATAGGCCACAAATGGTGTTGCTGCGAGGTAGTCTTTAAATTGTTTAGTGACAGCCCACACGAGTGCGAGGAATTGCAGCTTGAAGGGACTGTAGATCTGGTCATTTCTCTCGGCACTTTTAAGAGATTTGCTGGCATAAGCAATTACTCTCTCCTTACCTTCTTGCAGTTGAGACAGGACAGCTCCCAGGCCTTTCTTACTAGCATCGGTGTAGAGATGGAATGGCTGTTGGTGATCCAGATAGCCTAAGACAGGTGGTTCGGTCAACTTCTTCTTCAGGAGTTGGAAAGCCATATCTCTGTCTTCATTCCATTCAATTGGTATATGGGCTTTCTGGTACTTCTTGGGATGTCCTCTCAGGAGTTCTTGTATTGGTTCGGCAATCTGGGCGAAGTGGGGGATGAAACATCTGTAGTATTCTGCAAAACTAAGAAAACTTCTCACCTCTTTTACTGTGGTAGGAGTAGGCCAATTCTGGACTGCAGCTATCTTCTCTGGATCTGGCTTGATACCTTCAGAACTGACAACATGTTCCAGGTACTTAATTACTGGTTTCAGTAGGTAGCACTTAGAGGGTTTGATCTTGAGTCTTTCCTTGATGAGGACTTGAACAACTTTGGCAAAATTTAGGTGGTCTTCATAGGATTTAGAGTAGATGATGATATCATCTAGTTATAAGAAGACTATTTCAAAGTTCTTGTGGCCTAAACAGCGTTCCATTAGTCTTTGGACAGTTCCAGGTGCATTGCAAAGTCCAAAGGGCATGTAGTTAAATTCAAATAGGCCCATAGGGGTAGTAAATGCTGTTTTTTCACTATCTTCAGGAGCAATGGTAAAAGGACAGCAAAGGAACCTATATGCGGCTCGAATATAAGGGCATCAAGTGGCTATCTGGAGTTTGAGGACATTGGCAATACCTATTATGGCAACACCGATTGTATCTTCTATTATAGCGGAGAGGAGGAACTTTAGGACCCAGAAAGCACGCTCTGCTTCCTGCCGCCATCACGTGGGATGCCACGACAAGACGGCTGGATCACATGGGACGCCGCGTAGGTCCTGGCAGGCTGAAGAGGAGGAACTACCCCGAAGACGGTAGAAGACTGAGCGTGAACACGGCGTAGAGTGGTAAAGTATGAACACTTAACCTGAGGCTCTATGTGATGTATGTAGCTGGTGAGCGCAGTGTCTAACACAGGATTTGTTCTCTAGAGATTGTGGACATTATAGCGCAGTGTCTAACACAGGAATTGTTCTCTAGAGATTGTGGAATTATATCGGTGTGTGCTGAAAGAGGTTATATACCTAATGAGGAGGAATCCAAACAAGAAGGACTAAAAGAGAGGCGCATATAGGTTGCTGAACAACTGGGTATTGCCTTAACATATGTGGATTTACATCTTATCCTTCTATATATGAACGGTATCTAGGTACATATACTGCTGTTGATATTGAATATCCCAGAAAGGAGGTTTTTATCGCTTGTTACCTTTATACAGTACAGACCAAAAGTTTGGACACACCTTCTCATTCAAAGAGTTTTCTTTATTTTCATGACTATGAAGGCATTAAAACTATGAATTAACACATGTGGAATTATATACATAACAAACAAGTGTGAAACAACTGAAAATATGTCATATTCTAGGTTCTTCAAAGTAGCCACCTTTTGCTTTGATTACTGCTTTGCACACTCTTGACGTTCTCTTGATGAGCTTCAAGAGGTAGTCCCCTGAAATGGTCTTCCAACAGTCTTGAAGGATTTTTCAGAGATGCTTAGCACTTGTTGGCCCTTTTGCCTTCACTCTGCGGTCCAGCTCACCCCAAACCATCTCGATTGGGTTCAGGTCCGGTGACTGTGGAGGCCAGGTCATCTGGCGCAGCACCCCATCACTCTCCTTCATGGTCAAATAGCCCTTACTTTCAAAGTTTTCCCAATTTTTCGGTTGACTGACTGACCTTAATTTCTTAAAGTAATGATGGCCACTCGTTTTTCTTCACTTAGCTGCTTTTTTCTTGCCATAATACAAATTATAACAGTCTATTCAGTAGGACTATCAGCTGTGTATCCACCTGACTTCTCCTCAACGCCACTGATGGTCCCAACCCCATTTATAAGGCAAGAAATCCCACTTATTAAACCTGACAGGGCACACCTGTGAAGTGAAAACCATTTCAGGGGACTACCTCTTGAAGCTCATCAAGAGAATGCCAAGAGTGTGCAAAGCAGTAATCAAAAGGTGGCTACTTTGAAGAACCTAGAATATGACATATTTTCAGTTGTTTCACACTTGTTTGTTATGTATATAATTCCACATGTGTTAATTCATAGTTTTGATGCCTTCAGTGTGAATCTACAATTTTCATAGTCATGAAAATAAAGAAAACTCTTTAAATGAGAAGGTGTGTCCAAACTTTTGGTCTGTACTGTATTTATTTATATTATATACATATATTTATATTTTTATATATTTCTATATGTTTATAGGTATAGTGGTTTTCATTATAGGATTTTATTAAATAAAGATTGATATATTTTTTTATTTGTATGGTGGTCCATGTGGTCACAATATTGAGTGCCCCTCATACTTTTTTTTATATATCCAAGTGTGTGAATATAGGCTGCGGGTGAGCCAGAGGGGTGTGCACCTTTCCGTTTCTGAATTGGTAGATGAGCCGCTTATACTTTCTATTTTTAAATTCAAATAGGCCCATAGGGGTAGTTAAAGATGTTTTTTCACTATCTTCAGGAGCCATGGGTACCTGCCAGTAGCCACTGGTTAAATACAGAGTAGAAAAGTAAGCTGAGGATCCTAATGCTGTTAAGAACTCCTCAATTCTTGGTAAAGGATAGGCATCCTTGTGGGTTATGCTGTTAATCTTCCTGTAGTCTACACAGAACTGAATGTTACCATCTATATTTCGGACAAGGACTAGAGGTGCCACCCATGGACTATGGCTGTCTTTGATGATTTTTGAATCCTTCATCTCCTGGATCATCTTTTTTCACAGATTGGTACATACTGTAGTTGGTGGTATAGAGGGTGTGAACCGGTAGGGAGGGTGTGAATCGGTAGGGATGGTGTGCTTAATTAAACTGGCCTCCTAATAATCTGAAGGATATTTACTGAAGGCTTGATGATGTTCCTTCACAACTTTTAAGGCTCCTTCAATTTGTTCCTCAGGTGACATGGAAAAGGATCTAGGAATTTTAATAAACAGCAAACTAAGGATGCAAAAAACAGTGTCAGGCAGCTGCTGCCAAGACCAATAAGATAATGGGTTGCATCAAAAGGGGCATAGATGCCCGTGATGAGAACATATTCCTACTACTTTACAAATCATTAGTCAGACCACACATGGAGTACTGTGTACAGTTCTGGGCTCCAGTGAACAAGGCAGACATAGCAGAGCTGGAGAGGGTCCAGAGGAGGGCAACTAAAGTAATAACTGGAATGGGGCAACTACAGTACCCTGAAAGATTATCAAAATTAGGATTATTCACGTTAGAAAAAAGATGACTGAGGGGAGATCTAATTACTATGTATAAATATATCAGGGGTCAGTACAGAGATCTATCCCATCATCTATTTATCCCCACGACTGTGACTGTGACGAGGGGACATCCTCTGCGTTTGGAGGAAAGAAGGTTTGTACACAAACATAGAAGAGGATTCTTTACGGTAAGAGCAGTGAGACTATGGAACTCTCTGCCTGAGGAGGTGGTGATGGTGAGTACAATAAAGGAATTCAAGAGGGGTCTGGATGTGTTTCTGGAGCGTAATAATATTACAGGCTATAGCTACTAGAGAGGGGTCGTTGATCCAGGGAGTTATTCTGATTGCCTGATTGGAGTCGGGAAGGAATTTTTTATTCCCCTAAAGTGAGGAAAATTGGCTTCTACCGCACAGGTTTTTTTTGCCTTCCTCTGGATCAACTTGCAGGATAACAGGCCGAACTGGATGGACAAATGTCTTTTTTCGGCCTTATGCTATGTACTATGTAGGTGTAGAAGAGTCTCCCACATGAAGTTCTTTCCACCATAATGTATTTGGAGTAGGATCTTGAGTATTAAGCTTCTGACTTCTGAGTAGACTGTCGAGTCATAGCTGCTGGTACACAGATAACATATTGAAAAGTAACTTGGTACAGTTGAGCAACAGGTTAGTGCTTGGTCAAGGTTATACTGCTACTATAACCTTAACCAAGGAGACGAATTGGCACTTTACCTTGGGAAACGGTCACTAGGCTTCTTGCAGCTCGGACTAGAGGATGGTCTTCCAGGTTTATGGGTTCTACCAGGGCTTGGTAGTCTTGGCCTTGAATTCCAGGAGCAGCTCGGCACCATAGGAGTGTTTATATATTGGGTTTCAGGATCACTGGTTGGTGAATTTTTATGCGAGCACAGAAAATCTCTCCTTTCTCATTAGCAAATTTCTGTTGTGAACTTAATACACGGATGGTCTGTTGTATCACCTTTTTGGAGGCCAGTGAAGCGGTAGGAATGGACTTGTGTAAAGCTTCAAGCATTTCAGTATAACAGTTTCTAAGGACGTTCATTCCTAGGACTACTGGAGGGTTGTTATCTTCTGTGACTTCCACAACATTGATACCTTGTTGGGGTAATGTGGTTCCTCCCACTTGAAGAGTTGGCTCCCAGTACCCATGCACTGGCACAGGTTTGTCATTGCTGGCTATAATGCTCAGGCAGGATTCTGGTGGCTGTGTCAGCTAGTCATGGTCCCAGTATTTCTCAAATGCAGTCTGTCGGATAGTTGTGACTTGAGACCCTGTGTCCAGTAAGGCAACAAAGGGAACCCCATTGATTTGGAGAACCACTTCTGGACGGGGTCCTACATATCTGGGCATCCAGCTGGGATCTTTTGGATCTATTGCTCTACCTCCCGAGGGGTGGTCCTTGGCCACGGGGGTTGACCTTTTAAACTGCAAGCACATCCTTTCTATATGGCCTGGCTAACGACAGTATCTACAAATAGGTTGTTTTTGCTCGTTAAAGCTGTCAGTGGGGCGTCTACAATGGTTTCTGGGATAAGTCTCTCAGGAAGGAAAGGTTTCCTTGGTAACGGTGTCTCATCCTCCAGCAATAAAGGTTTCTCCCACTGTTACAGTTTTCTGCATGCTTTCTTCAGACTTTTGGTTAGGAAGTTGACCTGATCTGTCA